>NC_056727.1:985699011-985881511 GCF_019279795.1 Protopterus annectens
CCAGGGAATGCCATTACCTTGAAAAACTATGTAAAGACAGACTTTTTAACAAAACATTATTAATGTTTTAGACATTATTCTAGTATAATGTTTTAGACAGCCTTGAACTCTTAAATATTTATTACTGACGTATAGTTAAGGGATTAATTTATGTGTCTGATTTCAAATCAAGGGATTTGTTCTTGTATTCCCACAATATTGTTCTGAAACAGGCACTTAATGCTTTTGTTTATGCAAACTCCTGAATGTCAGGAAATCCAATAAGGCTAGAAGTAGCAGAAGCCAATAGAAAGGTAAATTCTGGTACATGTGGCAGAAATCAGAGGACACAACAAGGACAGTTTTAGCCCTAATGGGATTGTGGTAACTAACTAAATAAAAAAATTACAAGGATATTAGAAATATTTCAAGAAGACTTGTACTCATTTAGGCAAACATATGTTTGTTTAGCTGTCTAAGACACTGCCTTCACACTGTGGAGTTTTATGTATTCCTGCATTTTTACAGATTTTTTGTGAGGTTGTAATATCCTTCTGTTTAGCTCCCTGGTCCTGATTCATGTACCTGGTCCTTTAGGTCTGTGTTAACCAGAGCCAACTGTACACCTTAGTATTGTAATTCCTCTCAAGTCCTGCTCTGTTCTCTATTATTACTATCTGCCAGATGACTGGATTTCTTAGTTCCATCTTATCCCCAAAAGTGCATTCTCCCAACAATTATATACCTACCCAACAAGGGATCAACCATTCCAACCAAATCTACTCTTTTCTCCAGGGGACCTATGAGACGTCCTACCCCCCACATGCAGACCATTCATCCTGTTCTGCCTACTAGTCCCTGATTCATTTTTCCTGCTCTAGCCCCCTCCTTTGTTTATTTCTAGAATCCCTCCACATAAAAAAATTAATCTTACTTTGCAAGGCCTTGTTAAATGCTATCTTAGTATATTACAAAATGAGACTCAGTGGAATTTCTCAGAATAAAATGCATTTGGATAGATTTGGCATCTCTACTACAGTATACTTATTTTGCAGCAGCAGTGGTCCCTTCGATATATTCCATTTAATACTGTGCTAAGTGGGGATAGCTGTACGTGGCATTGTGTGTGGAGGGATCACTGAGCTAGAGAAGGTCAGGTGGATAGTTGCAAAGACAAGAGAGGGACAGGCAATACGTTTTCTCAGTATAGGTCAGACTAGGTCAGGAAGGGAGTGGCTGGTCCAGGCTCTAGGGAAAAGGGAAGGGCATTCCAGATTTTCTTCATTTTCACACAGTAGCTGCAGTTCAAGCTTGAGCTTTGTTTTCTCTGGAGCAAGTAAGTTAGTTAGTTCAGTTCCAAGTCTAGTATGCTGTTAGCACATTCTCTTAGAGCTGCTGTTAGGTAAGGCTTTATTTTATGGGTGTCTTTGTTATTGTAGCCAGATTAAAGTTGGCATGGCTTAGACAATTCTGGCATCAAGTCATGAGTGAGGAAGAATAGAATAGCAGTGTGCCATGTTCCCTTCATTGTTTTTATTTACTGGTGTTACAAAAAAAATGGACCCAGTGTTCTTTTGGGTTTGTGCTTGTTGTACCAAGTTAGTTAATATATGTTTTGTTGACATAACTTTTAGCAAGTTAGCTTAGAGGATAAACAGGATGTATAGTTTTCAGACTTCACCCTGTCGACCTGGATTCAGTTCCTGAGACAGCTTAAAATGCACACAGTTAAGGTTAAGACCAACTAAAGAGTTTTGGTTATAACTGTTCTCACTGCATCACTGCATCTGATCTCAATAGTGTAAGGCCATGCCGCTATGGAATGTGACATGGTTACATCTGTTTTTCAGTCATAGGTGGAGAACTGCAAAAAATAACGATAAAAAATTAAACTTCATATATATAAAAATACAGTAATGCATATACATACTGTGAAGTTGGTTAATTCAAAAATAGAAAAGTGGGGAAGTGAAGTATTATCGGGGGCTAATAGATTGGGGCCAGAATTATCTAGTTAAATGAGAGATTATTTGCAAGTTAAGTATAACAGACAGCCAAAAATAGTCATTGATTTCTGCCTTTGAATTCAGAATGTTTGTAGCCTGATCGCAAGGCAGGCTCCCTCCTTTTTGCTTTAGGCCTTACAAAAAAAAAGATTCAACCACTATGAAAAGTTACTAAGCCCTAGATTTGCTTATATTAATGTTTAAGAAGTCTGAATAATGAAAAGAGGATTGGTCATTTCAAGTACGTTTAGTTGGGTGCTTAATAAGTGACAGATGGGAATGCACATAGATTAAAAGAATGCACACATACATGCGTATACACACACACACACACACACACACATATATATATATATATATATATATATATATATATATATATATAAAGTGTGAGGATGCAGTGCCTGATCAGTTTAAAGAAGGCTTTAAGAACATTGGTGTCATGTAAGTGAAAAGGTAGACAGAGCAAGGAAGTGCAACATGTGAGGAGTGCTCTGTGCTAGGTGTGTGAGAGAGTGTGAGAGGGTGTGATGAGAGAATGTGAGAGGGTGTGATAAGACAATGTGAGAGGGTGTAATGAGAGAGAGAGAGAGTATGAGAGGGTGTGTGACAGACTGTGAGAGGGTGTGATATGAGAGTGTGAGGAGGTGTGATGAGACAATGTGAGAAGGTTTGATGAGACAATGTGAGAGGGTGTGATGAAGAAAGAGTGTGAGGGAGTGTGATAAGACAATGTGAGAGAGTGTGATGAGAGAGTGGGACTAAGAAGATGACCGAATATTTGGGTTCACCTTTCAGGGGTTCAGGTTCAATGCATGGACATCTGTTTATTATAACTGATCAATATAGTAGGTGGGGTAAGTATAACAGACTGTGGACTGTCAAGACTTGGGGGGTATAAGGGTTTAAGGGAGCTGGGGAAGAAATGCTCAAGGACACAAACACAGTGAATATGGGCAGACTCTTTGCATTCAATTCAGATGAGTACACACATTTCACCCACAGATTTCATCATCAGTGCATGTCATGTCATAAATCTAGGCATAGTATGAAAGAGTGTATAAAGATGGGGCCACGTTCAAACAATGAAAACCAGATCATCAGGGATTTTATGGTCCTAATGGGGCTCCTACTAATGCCAACAAAAAGGGAAATGTATTTTATGGCTAGACAGGTAGCCTAATAAAACAATGGGTTAGAATAGGATTTAGGATTCCGACTAAAGGATTAAGGGTAGTGGAGTAACCAAAAACTTAAAGTAAGTTAGGAAACACCCTGATATAATTAGGACTAAAATCAATAAAGATCTGAAAGAAGGCTGATTAACTGACACCCTTCTAATCATCCAAAAGAGAAATTCAGGGTTTATCTAAAGGAAACAACCAGGTGAGTTTTGTTAAATACATCACTTAATTTACTCACAGGGACAAATGATTTGTTTGAGTGCAAAAAATAAATAAATAAATAAAAATAAAAAAAAGTTTAACATCAGGATCTAGGCATATAATATCAGGGGGTTATATTTCCATAAGAATAAGATACCTGATTACGGCAAGATACAAACATATATAAGAAATGGAAAAGAGGTCAAACTACAACTTTGAAAACTGAAATAAACAAGCTGGACAAACAAATTAAGCATAGTGTGAGACAAGATCAAGAAAAATTTCAAGAAAATGTATATAAAAATATTGAAACCATTTTATAGATATGCAAGATGAGGAAGGAGTAAAGACAAACAAACACATAAACTGTGTGTAGATTCTAAAATTATTCTTAGACACAACAGATTATAGATATATTTACACAATCTTGTGCAAAACAGTTTGGCTTCTCAAAGAGGGTGATAAGTTGTTCTTGTGATATCCAAGTAACCTCAGATACTGGAATCAAAATAGATTATATTGAAAAAGAACTATCCAAACTGGATCCAAACAAAGTACTGGGAGAAGACGGAATAAGCAATAATGACCTGAGAGAACTTCAGCAAGAACTTTCAGTATCATTATATATAGGTTCATAGGTTGATACTAGGCTATCTGCCTTAGGGCATTTATAAGCCTAGCCAGAGTGTGTTTGGCTTTTGCCACCCTTTTAGATAAATAGACTGTGCCTTTGAATGGTAGGTCACAGAAGATAGCCCTTTTAAGGTTAGATTACTGTGCCTCTATCTAGCAGCGACACAGAAGAGATCCCAGGGGTAAACTTACAATCTCCCATCCACTCGTCAAGATTTCTCTTGAAGAGGGTCAGTGAGGGGCTCTGCCTAACATGGATTGGGATTTTGTTCCAGAGTGAGGGGAGCCTCTGGGATATGAATCTGTCCCTCCAGCATGTCCTATTTATTTCTGTGCTGAGGTTTAATTCCCTGGAGCGTGTAGCTCTAAGAGATTTGGATTTCCTGAGGTGGAGCATGTCCATTAATTCTGGGTTGGACATGGCTTTATACATCAGGCACAGATCGCCTCTGAGTAGGTGGTAAGCAACTGAGTAGAGCTGGAGTTTCTTTAGCCTAACTGCGTAGACCATCTGTTTGAGTCACTTGATCCTCTTGGTGAGGTACTTTTGGGGTCTTTCCAGTTGCTGCAGGTGTCGGGTAAGGTACATCCCAAATGGGGTATCGTATTCAATTATGGACCTGATGAGTGATGAGTAGAGGGGCACAATGACCTCTCTTGATCAAGATGTGAACCCTTTCGTGATAAGGTGGGCTATATAGAAGGTCTTTCTAACCACTTTGGCAACATGATTGTCAAAGGAGAGATTGCTATCTACTTGGGTCCCCAAATCCCTAATTACTTCTTCCGTACTTAATGGATTACCACCTATGTGGTAATTTGTGGGCACTTTGTTTTTCCCAAAGGGGATGACTATGCACTTTTTGGCATTTAGCTTTAGGCCATGGCTCTGGCACCAGTTATCCCTCTCTGTCAGACCCTTTTGGAGGATGCTTGTGTCAGTTGGCCAGTCGATTATGGCACCCAGTTTGCAGTCATCTGCGAACTTGGTCAACCATAGTCCTCCCATATTAGCCTGTACCTCAGAGAAATATATACCGAACAAGAGAGGTCCCAGGACTGAGCCTTGTGGGATGCCACTTAGAGTCTGACATGGCACCTGCAATTCTGAGGATGTGGGTTCTATCCCTGAGCAAGTTTGTAACCCATCTTGTGACATAGGGGTTGATACCTGAATGGGGTATTGTGTCGAAGGCTTTTGCGAGGTCCAGGTAGGCTGTGTGGACTACCTTCCCTTCACCTATGGCCTTGGTGACTGTTTCAAAGAAGTCGATCAGGTTCAAGAGGCAAGATCTGCCCATAACAAAGCCGAATTGGGTAGGATCCAGTGTTTGGAGGTTCCCAATGTCTTTGTTTATGAGTTCCATGATGATACGCTCCATAGCTTTGCAGACCAGGCTAGTCAGGCTTATAGGGCGATAGTTTCCGGGGTCCGTTGTGGCACCACCTTTGTGGAGTGGGACCACTGTTGCTGTACGCCATTCCTTGGGTACATATCCTGTAGTAAGGCTGAGATTGAACAGTGACTTTATGTGAGGGTTCAGTTCTTCTTGGTGCTCGTGTAAGACGCAGCCCAGGACACCGTCCAGTCCCATTGATGCTGTGTTTTTTGCTTTGGAGAGGGCAGCTCTCACCTGTGCATCTGTGATGTCAGGGAGGCTACACTCTGTTGGGGTAGACATTTGCTCTTGTGGGGGAGGGGGGGAGAAGTTTGCACTGAACCTGTCAGCTAGGATGTTGGCAATGTCTGTGGGTTCAGTATATTTTTTGTCATTTTGCACTAACTCAGATCATATCTGGGAGTTGCCACCCAGGTTCCTGACATAACTAAAGAAGGCCTTGTGATTATCTTTAGCGTCTTGTGCAATTTTTCTTTTGAAGCTGGCCTTAGATGATTTTATGAGGGATCGTAGTTTCTTGCTAGTACTGATCAGAGATGCCTTCCCTTTTTGGGATTTTGCTCTATCATGTAGTAGCTTCCTCTTTCTGTTGTATAGCTTGTTTATGGCTGGGGTCCACCAGACAGGTCTCCTGACTTTGGAGGAGTGAGTCTTGGTTTTATTTGGGATAGCACGATCCATGCATTCCTGTAGGTGTCCATGGAATGCGTTTGTAAATGATTCTGCGGTTTGGGCCATATTTTCCACTGGCCCGGGGCTTTGAAGGATTCCACCTCAGTTCTGAGAAGTGTGAAATTTGCTTTTGAGAAGTTCTTCACCGTGGTTTCTTTGGCTGGGGGTGGGGATGGGATATGGATCTCCAGTGAGATTAATTTATGGTCAGATCTTACCAATGAGGGGTACACCTCTGGTATGGAACATAGAGTCCCCATGTTGGTGATGATCAGGTCCAATATGTTTTCCCCTCTTGTGGGAGTGGTGACCAGTTGTTCCATAGCATCTGAGTTTATAAATTCTAGGAACTAGTGGGGGAGGGTGTTGGGGCTTGAGTAGTGCTCCCAGTCTATGTTTCGGTAGTTGAAGTCACCCAGTATAATGGTGTTTGGAGAGACCTTCATATTCTCCAGTGTTCTCAGGAAAGCCGAATGGGGTTCCTGAGTTTGGGAGGGTGGTCTGTAGCAGGCTACAAACTGAAAGGCAGTTTTGCCCACTGTTAGTTGCACATGGATGGTCTCCGATGCTTCATGCAGTGCCACTAACCTGGCGGTGTGGGTATCTTTGATGAATATGGATACTCCCCCTCCTTTTGTGGTTCAATCTGAGTTTTGGGGCCGAAAAGCATGGTATGAGATATAACTTGGTAGTGCTGGGGTGCTTTCGGGAGCCTTGAACCAGGTTTCTGTTACTGCACAGATATCAATATTCTCCATACTGAGGAAAGCCTCAAGTGCATGCATCTTGAGGTTTAGACTTCTGGTGTTGAGCAGCATTACCCTTAGTTTCTTTTTCCTTGTGTTGTCTATGGAGGTGGGTTTGTCTTTTGAGCTTTGCCTAAAAAAGGCACTATGGGGGTGGCAAGAGCCTTAGCCAGTATTCGAAAGCCCAGGGGTGACAGGTGCAAGCCGTCCCTAGCGAAGCAATGTGGCTTGTCGAGCATGCCATCCCAGGCTGACAGACACTGGATCCCCTTTGAATGACACCAATACTTTAGCCAATTGTTAAAATTGATAATTTTGTCTTTATACTGTGGCATCATTCTCGGTGAGGGTAAGATGCTACTCAAGGTCAGGGTCATACTGGCCTGGGCTACATGATCGGAGAGCTCTTCTATGTCTCTTTTCATGTAGTCCAGGGAGGTATGTCTCAGGTCATTCACACCAGCATGGACAATGACGGAGTCATATTTGTACTTGCTTTGGAGTGACCTGAGTGCTTGTGTTATGTGGCAGATCCTGGAACCCGACAGGCAGCCTACAGTGACCTTCTTGTTCAGCCTGGTGAGTGGGACGTCAGTGTTTCTGACAATAGAGTCACCTATTACAAGTGTCTTAGGTGTGTTGTTTAGCCTTAAGGGCTGTGACTGTGTGGCACACTGACTTTGTGAACTATGTGATACGTGGGTATTGTTGTGATGTAGCGGTTGATTGGATGTCTGCTTTGGAGGTCTCTGCTGCTTGGGCAGATTTTTATTTAGAGCCTCCAAGTATGTTTTTGTGTGTTTATGTGTTTGGTTTGCTGTTGCGATAGGTCTATGTGAGACTGAATTTGTGGTGTGTGTGGTTACCTTCTCCTCCTGACTGACTGTGCCAATACTGGGTTGAGAGAGCTCAGCCTCCAGTTTGGCTATATAGTTGCATCTCTCACATATATTTGAGCTTGTTGGGATGAGGAGAGGGTGGTCTGTGTACATAAGGCAGTTGTAACATTGCCTCAAGATTCCCAGATTCACCAGCTGGACTGGAGAGTAAACCCGAAACTGACTTTTGGACATGCCAGAATAGTATAAGGAACTACTTTTTGACTGATCAAAAAGGACCAATAGGGAGCCAAGTACTTAAAGGGAGTATAAGAGGGTGTAGTGCTTTAGTTTATTAGTGCTTACTTATAAGATTACTTATACGAGCAACTGCAGGGCTTTAGAATGAAAATAGAGTGCTTACTTTGAGATTTAGAACAGTTCTAAGGGAAAAAGTGAAGAGCAGACTTTGTGGAGCCAGGAATAGTTTAAACCCGTTTAAGCGGCACTGCCCGCTGCTGCACTATGCGCAAAATCGAGCAAAACTGCGCAGATGTGGGTTTTAAAGCAGGGAAACTGACAGAGATAGGAATTGACCTAAAATGGCCAATAAGCTACTAGTTTCAAGGCTGAGACCACTCCTCCAGGAACAGATAGGCTGCTCAAAGCTCCCCACTCTCACTGGTGAACAGAGAAGCTTCCTCCTAGCCAAGTAAGGATATGGGCAACACAGGAAACTATACCACAGACCGGAATTCAGCAAAACCTGAAATCTGGGCTAATCTAGTTCAGCAAAGGCGGGAAAAGAGAATATTTTTTTGGGGGGTTTTTTGTTTTTTTTTTCAGGAAACAGCAGAAAAACACACAGAAAACACTGTAAATGCTATAAACAGGCTAGCGCACTTTAGTGTGTAGCCTACAACAGTTATACAATACAAAAATGACTTAAATTGATATAAAACAAGTGCAAAAACTGTAAAAAGCAGAAAGCAAATGCAATTTAAACCTTTCAATGTACAGCTTAGTTAGAAATTTGCTTTTAGGAGGGAAAAGGCAGTCGGAGCAAACAAACAGAGAAAAAAATACTTATACTCTATTATTTCCTAGTTCATATAAATATAGGAGATTCCTCAAGATTGGAAACATGCTCTTATTAAACCAGTCTTTAAGGGAAAGGGGAGTAGGACAAACCCAGAATCATATAGACCCTTAAGTCTACTTTCATGCTGTGGGAAAATAATGGAGAAGATATATTGAATAAGCTATTATCAGAATTGGAAAGGTTGGGACTTGATACCATATATCAGCATGCATATGTTGAAAATAGATCTATTACCACCTGTAAACATGATGTTCTATAACAATATAATAACAGCTATGAATGTACAATTGTGCTGTGATGTAATTTATATAGATATAACCTTCATCATTTGTTAGAGTCAAACACAAAACAACGATCAATAAATTTGAACAACTAGATATTGATTTCATTTTGATAAGGTGGATAGCTGCATTGCTTACAAAGTATCATACAGCAACTGGTCAGGTGAAATTCTTGGTTACAATCAGGGTGTCTCACAGGACTTTGTCCTAGGCCCTTACTAGGTTTGATTCTATCTTTCAGACCTATCTTTTTCATCTGAGGTGTTCTACAGTCTGTAGGCAGATTACCTGAAATTCAGTAAACTGATTACATGTGTTACAGACAGGACATGTCAGTAAAAGAACTTGACTAAATTAACAGTTTGAGCACAGGAGAATAATATGCTGATAAATACATCAATAACTAAGTATATGAGATTTAGGAGACAAATTGAAAGGTGAATATTTAATACAGCACACAGTGATTGAAACTTTAGATTCATTTAAGGACTTGGGTATATCAGTAGAACCAACTTTGAGTTTTTCTAATTATATCGACCAATTGCTTAATGATAGTTACAGAACTACAGGTTGTATAGAAAAGATTTATAAAGTCTAGGAAATCAGAATGATGAAGTCATTATATGTCAATTACATTAGACCCAAATGTGAGTATGGAATAACAATATGGAAACCTTATAAGAAAACAAGCATGAGGAACTATACCATGGGCATCCATGGATGTGAACATTTAAGTTATTATGAAAGACTAAAATATCTGAACTTGTACAGTGTCTCTTACAGATATTTAAGAGGAGATCTTATTCAGGTATATAGGGCATTTAGTGACCACTACCTCTGGGAATGTTTGGGGGTTAAAAAGTAGTAGAGAATCATCAGACAACCTATGTAGGAAATTCTGTAGGAATGAGAAGTGTACTAATTGGTTCTCTGACAGAGTAACTGATGCATGGAACGGACTACCAAATAAAGCAAGTACTAGTTTAGATATGTCCTGGACACTTATTATGGGAACAAGTGTTTTTGTATCTTGGCAGGCTAGAAGGGCATTAATGCCCATGCTTGAAATATTTGTATGTATGTATGTGTGTAACAATTAGTAATTTCATTGCTGAATCTGAGTCCTGTGTCACATATGCATCTTTTCACAAGGCCTGAGAGAAAGTGAGAGAGAGAGAGGAAGGGGAACATGGTTAGTAAAAGAGGACAAAGGAGTTGCCTTAATATTATTCCCAATTCACTTATATAATCATGGCATGCTGGGGTTTAAGTTTGAGGATGGTTATAATGTGAACAGGTGCATTAGCATGGTTTGTGTTTTAGCATGTGTGTCATATAAAACATTTAGTATGTTTCTCTACTGGTCCATGGCAAGTTAGCATGTACGAATAATGTTATCTATTACATAAACAATTTCTTAGTGGCAAGGAAGTTCAGAACACAGGAATACAGTGACAGGCTATGGACATTTTGTAGGGTTTGCTATTAGCTTGGTGTGCCACTTGCAAAAGAAAAGTGTAAGAATCCAACTACATTCTTTTTATTTCTGAGCATTGAAACAGTCACTGTGTTGCATAGGTTCATAGGTTCATAAGTTCATAGGTTGTTACTAGGCTAGCAACCAACAGAGCCCTTACAAACTTAGTCACGTACCATGAACCATTTGGGTCCTGAGTATCATTGGCATCTATACGGGGCAGGGGCATGTTAGTGGAGGGGTAATTTAGGATTCATAGAGAGGTGTTAGGATTATACTTTTCTCATTGACAGCCTCTGTCCATAAGGGACATGCGGGTCAGGCCTGGAGTTTATTTCCGATTTTGCATCCAATTGTCAAAGTTTCATTTGAATAACATCAGGGTTAAATTCTGCTTTACATGGATGAGGAGCCTCTATGCTGCATTCATAAGAAAAGATAAAGTGGTAGCAAAGAAAGTTAAAGTTCACTTACAATTCCCAGTACAGCTACTAAAATCTGCCTGCAGAGTTATACCAGTAATCAGATCCTTTAAGAAACAATCAGCAGCAAAGTGAAGAGGCTGCAGGAAACCACACCTTAGAATAAGGGTATCAGCTCGCACTAGGAAAGACCTTCAAGTGCAGCTATAGTTTGTGAGCACTTTTAATAGGGTATGAGTCTGGCAGAGTACAGACAGATGATGATAAGGAGCTTTAGGATATAGAGGGGGATTAGAATGTGCAAAATACTGTTAAGATCAATGGTTTAGCAGTCCATGGCCATAGCAACCCAGAGACTTTGAAAAAGCAGGTATTAAAGTCATCAAGTCTTTTTTTCTGTGGTGATAGCAGTAATATTGTGGTGATATATTAACAATAAAGGTGCATTTGCTGAAACATTTTTTGATTAGTTGACATGAATACCTGCAGACAATATGGAAAAACATGCCATAACTAGAAAAAAAGAATCTCATAACCTACAGCCACACTTGCTGAAGCACAGCTGCTCTGCAGTTTCTCAGATGAATAGGTATAAGCTGTTTTTCTTTTAAAAAAGACTAAAAAGACCTTGAAATGTAAAACATTAATGCCATGTATGGAAATAGAGACCAGAATGAGTAATGAGTTGTACAGTCAAACTTTATGAAATGCATTGTCCATTTTCTACACAAGGGATCTTATACTTGTAAAGCACTCATGTGCATTTGCAAACATGCACACACAAACACACACACAAACACACACACACACACACACACACACACACACACACACATACACACGCATACACACATGCAAGCACACACATGCACACACACACTTGCAAACACACACATGCATGCACTCATGCACAAACATGCACACACAAACACACACACACACACACACATACACTCATGCGTGCATGTACACACACACACACACACACAGGCACGCATGCACACACACACACATGCATGCATGCACATGCATGCACGCACACACGTGTGCACAAGCACTACACACACATACACACACAGATATGACCTTGTGTGTGTAAACTGGCTTGTGTAGCTTCATCTGCAACTACCTACCTCTCCCTGGCAGCACTACTACTAGCTGTGCACATCTTTCAGCAAATATCCTACTTTATGAATGTAGAGGGTACTCATCATTTTCTGTGCACCATACATTTGCATGATGTGAGAACAGGTCACTGTTTATGAATCATGCACACTGCAGTAATGCACTAAATAATCTACCATACATGTCATGCACATGATAGACGATATGTGTCTGAGTTTCCCATCCATTTTTAGCAAGAGCTTAGAGAAAATATATTCCCAAAGAGGCAATTGAAGTGACTGATGCAAAGGCTGTACCAAAAGTGCATAAAGAGGGGTTTAAAAGCTATCATACATGGACACTAGAGTATAGATGGAAGCATTATCAAGGTTTTTAAATACCTCATTGGAAGGTAACAGAAGGCAGAGGTCATTTTCAATAAAAAAAAAAAATTTTACGTCATAACAAAATGTAATGCCATGCAAAAGTAGGCAGAAAGAGTCACAGGAAATACGAGTGAATGGCTGGTAGGTATATGACTTAGTCTTCTGTTTGGATGGAATAATTCTAAAATACAGATAACATTAGATTCTTGAAAAATGATGATAAGACAATCCTTAAATGGAGTCAACAGTGTTACTAGATGATAAAGGGAATAAAAGAAAAACAACTACATCAAATAGATTACAAAGAAAGACATTCTATTTTTCTCCCATGAAAGAATATATGTGCAAATGTTTCTGTTATGTATCAATACAGGTCCTTAACAGTGTTGCTTAAAGTTGTTTTGTAGATGACATTCCTGTGAGTGGTATGAACATTGTCCTTTGTGAGATTTCTCTGCAGTATCAAGGTCACTTGAAAAAATTAAGAAAGCCAAGCAGTCCCACTTGCTGGTAGTTTCTACATCCCTGTTTCTGTGCTGGTAACGTTTTTATACATGGGCTGCTTCTCTATCATTGTTTTCACTGACTGTTCATTACAGGCTTCCTGTAGCAATCAGGGCAGCTGTGTGTGGTATGTTTGTCAGTGACTTCACGGTGATAACAATAGTGATGCATGTGGTTAAAAAAGAGGAGCAACATGCTTTTGACCACCCTAAAAGTTATAGCTGAGCTTCACATGCCCCTTTCAACAATGTAGGAAACTTTGTAGTGAATAAAAGAAAAGAGAAAAATAGGGAAAAGAAATAAAAATAAAATTTATCACAAGTACATTTAATATAAATGCCATTCTGTTGTCACCCTTTGGTTAAGTCCTTAAAATGCTCTAGGATTGCATTTTTATGAATAAAAGCATTTCAGTATGCGTAATCAAACACTTAATCAAATGCCAATAAATAGATAAATATAAATAAAGGCATTTCTTTATGTTTAAAGCTCATGGCATCATCATATAGGCCATAAAGTCAGGCATGGCATTCCTGTAATTTAAATGCACTTGTTTAATAGGAATTGTCCTAACAGCCCTTGATTTGAAATCCACAGACTGCTGAAAGCTCACTATAACAAGGTACCAAGGGAAATTATTTTATGAATTACATATTCAGAGTCAGGTATGACTAAAAAGGCTCTATTTGTAGAACAACAATAAATTACAAATACAAAGCATGCTACTTCTTCAGTTATTATTATTTGTGTAAAACAAAAAGAGTTTGCAATGTTAAATGGTAAATGTTAACAGTCATAAGCATATACAGTCATCAAAATAAAAAAAACATTCAGGACATGAAGGTTCTGTCTCACCAAGAGATACAACCCTAAGTGGAATATGCTTTTTTGTTGGACTAGATTTTGTCGGTGTAATGTGAAACCACTTACTTATATACTAATTAGCTACTTAAGTCATCACATTATTTTATTTAAAAACACTAATCATAGGTGACTTGGGCGGCCATGGTGGTGCAGCGGTTAGCGTTGCCGCCTCACAGCAAGAGGTTCCCTGGTTCGATTCTCGGCTGGGGTGCCTTCTGAGGGGAGTCTGCATGTCCTCCCTGTGGTCACGTGGGTTTCCTCCGGGTGCTCCGGTTTCCTCCCACATCCCAAAGACATGCGGTAGGTGGATTGCACACTCTAAATTGGCCCTAGGTGTGAGTGTGTGCGTGTGTGCCTTCTGTAGAAGGTTGGGCGCCAGGCTGGCAACTCGACACCCTAAAACTCCACTGCCAATCATGGGCGGACAGATGATCCGCTGTGGCGACCCCTAACCGGGAAAAGCCGAAAGAAGAAGAAGAATCATAGGTGACTTGATAGTGAGGTACACTGAAGTCCCACTCACTAGGTTGAATAAGGAGAAAGTAACAGTCAGTTGTCTATCAGGTGCCAGAGTCTGACACATAACACACACACACTCAGGTCACGCCACAGCAAGTACAAGTATGACTCTGTCATTGTCCATATGGGTGTGAATGACCTGAGATGCACCTCCCTGGACTGCATGAAAAAAGGCATGGTGGAGCTCTCAGATTATGTGGCCCAGGCAGGTATGACCCTAGCCCTGAGCAGCATCCTACCATTGCCCAGAATGATACCACAGTACAAGCAGAAAATGATTCACTTCAACAATTGGCTAAGTTCCTGGTGTCATTCTAAGGGGATCCAGTATCTGTCTGCTTGAGATGACATGATTGACAGACCTCGATGCTTTACCAGAGATGGATGGCCTGCATCTGTCACCCCTGGGTTTCCGGATACTGGCTAAGGCTCTTGCCACCCCTATAGTGCCTTTTTAGGGGAATGTTCCAAAGAACAATTTACCACCATAACAGCTATTAGTAAATGTAATCTGAGGGACATGTTGCTCAACGCTAGAAGTTTAAATCTCAAGATGCATTTGCTCGAACATCAACATTTGTGCTGCAATGGAGACCTGGTTTAAAGCAGCAGAAAGCACTCCTGCGCTACCAGGCTATAACTCATTCCACACCTTTCAGTCCCAGAACATGGACCGAAGCTCCAAAGGCGGTGGTATCTCCATATTCATAAAGGATATGCACACCTCCAGACTAGTAGCCCAGGTTAACACATCTGAGATACTTCAGCTACAACTAACATTGGCTAAGACGGTGATTCAAGTTGTAGCCTGCTATAGGTCTCCAACCATGTCCCAAGACTCTCACTCCACGTTCCTAAGCACCCTGGAAACTATTAGGGTCCAACCCAACACTCTCATACTAGGTGACTTCAACTACCCCGCCATCAATTGAAAAAAACTACTCATGCACCAATACACTGACCCAACGAGCCTGGAATCCATCAATTCCAATGTCTCGGACCAGGTCATTCTTACCCCCATTAGAGGAAGCAAGATCCTTGACCTGGTTATTACTAACATGGGCAACCACTGCTCTACACCAATGGCCAATTCCTCCCTGGTTAGATCCGACCACAAACTAATCACCATGGAAATCCACATCTCACCCACACCCCCCGCAAAGGTAACCACCATGAAAAAGTTCTCCAAAGCTGACTTTGGGCTCCTAAAAACAGAGATGGCTAACTTCACGGCACCCATGTGAATGGAAAATAGATGCATGACTGCCAAATCGTACACTAGTGCACTGTACGAACACGTACATAAATGCATAGAAATAGCCATACCCAACAGAACCAAAACGCTCTCCTCCAAAAAAGGGATGCAAATCTGGTGGTCCCCTGCCATTAATAAACTCTACAACAGAAGGAAGAAACTGTTACAGAAAAAAGTGAAGTCCCAAGACTGGAAAAACTCCCTTATTAGCCTCAACAAAAAGTTGAGATCCCTTATCAAAACCTCTGAAACCAGCTATGAAGGCAGTATTGCAGCAGACACTAAAAACAACCACAAAGCTTTCTATAGTTATATCATGAATCTTCATGGCAATACCCAGGTTTACTCTGAGTTACTGCACAATGGTCCCTCCTATACTGAGCCAACAGATATTGCCAACATACTGACCGACAGATTCAGTGCCAACTTTACCCCTCTCTCCCACCCTAAAGGACCAATCACAATAGTGGAGGAATGTCAGGCATCCAGCATTACTGCAGCAAAGGTTAAAGCTGCATTGTCTAAGGCCAATAATACAGCTTCCATGGAACCTGACAATATCCCTGGATGTGTGCTACATAAACTACAAAGTGAACTGGCACTACATCTGTGTGTCTTGTTTAATCACAGCCTCACCTCAGGCTTTCTCCCTACCGAATGGTGCACTGCTACAGTCATCAATCTCCATAAAGGGGAAGCGACTACAGACCCAGGGAATTATCGCCACATTAGCCTGATGCCTCTGATATGTAAGGCTATGGAGTTCATCATCATGGACCTAGTTAACAAGGATATAGGGAATCTCCAAATGTTAGATCCCACGCAATTTGGTTTTCTGAAAGGTAGATCATGCCTGCTAAACCTGGTTGACTTCTTTGAGTCAGTCATCAGATCTATGGATGAGGGCAAGGCAGTTCATACAGCCTACCTCGATCTGGCCAAGGCCTTTGATACCATTCCCCACTCAGGAATTATTGAAAAACTCACCAAACTAGACATCAACCCTTATATCACTAGGTGGGATAGAAATTGGCTTACAGACAGAACCCACAGTGTGAAAGTAGCAGACTCCAAGTCAAATTACCGACCAGTCACGAGTGGAGTCCCACAGGGATCGGTCCTGGGTCCTCTCCTGTTTAGCATCTACTTCTCAGAAGTCCAGGCCAACACAGAGGGACTCTGGGTGACCAAGTTCGCAGACAACTGCAAGCTGAGAGCCATTATTAACTCCCCAAATGATGTAGGCATTCTACAGAAAGGCCTCACTGAGACTAATGACTGGTGTCAAAATTATGGCCTTAAGCTTAATTCCAAAAAATGCATTGTCATTCCCTTTGAGAAAAACTCAGTTCCCACTAATTACCACATCGATGGGAGCTCACTGAATGCTGAAGGCATTATAAGAGATCCGGGGACACAGGTTGACAGCAACCTCTCCTTCAGCCACCACATTGCCACTGTGGTCAGAAAGCCATTCTATGTGTTATATCTCATTACTAAGGGCTTTGCATCCTGGAAGAAAGAGGTCATTATCTCTCTCTACTCTTCCTCATTAGGCCAGTCATCGAGTATAATGCCTCATTTGGTATGTACCTCACTAGACACATGCAATATCTGGAAAGGCCACAAAAGTACCTCATGAAGAGGATCCTAGGCCTTAAACACATGTCCTACATGGATAGACTCAAAAAAACTCCAGCTATTCTCTGTCTCATATCGTCTACTAAGAGGTGATCTCTGCTTGACTTACAAAGCCATGTCTGACCCAGCTCTGTTAGAAATGCTACATCTAAAGAAATCCCAATCCCTCTGCACCACATGCTTCAGAGACCTCAACCTCATTACCACAGGAGGGACAGGTTCATAACCCAGAGACTGCCCGTGCCCTGGAATAGACTTCCCATACATGTCAAGCAGAGCATCTCACTGGCCCTCTTCAAGAGAAATCTTGATGAGTGGATGGGAAATAGAAAGTTCACCCTGGAAATCACTCCAGTGGCTCTACTTGATAGAGGCACTAGGAACTAACGTCAGGAGGCACGATTCCAGGGCACTTCTATGGGCTAGGTCGTAAACGCTCCAGGGCCATTAGCCTAGTACACACCTATGAACCTATGAAACTTAAAACATGGAGAAAAATATTCCACATATGAGGGGAAATTAGAAAAATTTAGCAGACATAATCACAAAAACCAGAAGAGCAAACTATGCTGAAGCAGCTGGTGTATTGTTTTTTGTTGAGTATAAAATGTTAGTAATTATTATAGCTTTCTGATTTAGTATTACTATGAAATTGTGCAGGCATCAGGATTAATGAAATGCCCTAATAAGTAAGGACTGTGTTGCTTATGGTAGTCACTCAGCTAACAGATCCAGTTCCTAAATCATAGACAGAGTACATTACTTCAACATTTGGTCTCTTAACAAGTTAGCAAAAATGCATTATGAAGCATTTCTGTTCATATGCACCTTATTTTTTAAGGTCATTGATGATTCACTTTTTGTTTCAGGTGGACCTTTTTGAATAAAGGAAGCAAGTACAATAGCATGCAAGTTAAAACGATTAGCATTAATGGATAAATACATGTTATTCTATTTGATTCACCACAAAAGCTAGAAGGCAGTCTACCATGTCATTATCCCAAATGCTATCCATCTTCTGGTTTCCGTTTTATTTTTTCCCTGCCAAGTGCATTTGAAACCTTATAATTTACAAATAACTGGCAGAAATGGCTAGGACAAATGCTCAAGGAGTAAGCAACTGAGAGTTCAGTTCTCTGGCAAGGTATATTGAGGTCTGACAGAAATCGAATGCATGAGTTCATATTGTATGGGGACCATTCATAAGGTATGATGTCACTCTGAATATGTGACAAGTTTGTGCTTACTAACATCTGAGCTACTCAATGGCCAATGGCAAAAGGTCTATGATGTTCTGAAAAAAAAGTTGTTAATTTTAGAGCAAACAACTTTTTTCATTATGTTTGTAGTATGGAAAGTTCTCAGCATAGTCATTCAAGTTTAGTTTTCAAAGTTATCCAAGAATAGGCATCAATTAATTAAACCACTGCTCATAAATCAAGTGAATGTACTATTTTTCCTGACCAGTGCTTCCTAATATTTGATATAAAACTTTAATGCAAATTTTACACTATCTGTAATGCAAAAATGTAGATGTCAGTGTTTTAGTTTATTTGTGTAGAAATTTATTAAATGAATGACCCTACTTGTAATACATGTATAATATATAAAGAATGAAATAGGGTCAGAGAAATTCAGAAGAAGCATGGAGTTGGAAAAGAAAATTAGGCTGACATATATCATGGGTGAATCTTTGTAAAACCTGATGCAATAACTGAAGTAATGTCTAGGTGCATACCATATACATGCACGCATACACACACACACACACACACACACACACACACATTTATTTACGCATGTATGTATATATATATATGTGTGTGTGTGTGTATGTGTGTGTGTATATATATATATATATATATACATATATATATATATATATGTGTGTATTATATATATATATATATATATATATATATATATATATATATATATATATATATATATATATATATATATATATATGTGTGTTTTTTTTTCTTTTTCATAATACTGACAGTTCAGTTTGTCAACAACAGGAACTGCAGTATTGTATTATCATCAGTTTGTTTTGCCAACAGTTTATTTTGTTGGCAGTTCATTTTGTTGACGCAGGAAAGTGGAGTCAGTGTTAAGAGTGGGAGTGTGTGTGTGTGTGTGTGTGTGTGTGTGTGTGTGTGTGTGTGTGTGTGTGTGTGTGTGTGTGGCTGTTTGCAGGTTAACATTAAAGTTAGGGTAAGGTAAATGAATACCTTTTAGCTGGGTTTGTGCTAGTATTTGTGGATGAGGGTTAGAGTAAAAGTCAAAGTTTAGGAGTGTTTGTGTAAGTGTTCAGGTATGGAAATAGCTTTATTGTTGTGGGTGTGTTTTGCTGCATATGTGCATGAAGTGTGTGTGTGTGTGTGTGTGTGTGTGTGTGTGTGTGTGTGTGTGTGTGTGTTTGGGTGTGTAAACCTAGTAGTGTTATGAGATGGGTTTTTCTAATGTGCTGCGTTAATGTTAGGGGCAGGGTTAGGGCTTGGGATGCTAACCATAGCTATGTCTTTGCCCCTAACACTGTTATAAACCACACAAAAGCATCTATAGAAATACAAGAAATTAAAAACAAAAATAAATGCACAGATTATGGCACCAGATTAGTGCAAATTTGTAATCAGTTCATTTTGTTTTTGTTTATTACATTGTTGCTTGCTAAAGTTTTCTTTATATAATTACATTATTCTATGAAGCATTTTCTTAACATATTTAATAAAATTATGCATACTTGCCTATGTATTACTTATAGCTGCTTATTGACATATAAAACATTTTCAGTTATGAAAAATAATAATGTATTTCTTTACGTATGGTATAAAGCATTTATCTTACAGTCAGCATGGATGTAAATATTGTGAATTCCAATGTCTGTGAAATTTTAATTTACTTCAAAATCTTAATTATTAATAAATTATTACATTTACACACATTTTGTTATTTTTTAATAACTGCATGCCTGCTTAATACTGACTTATAACACACACATTGAAAATAGTTTACATCAGTTTTGTTTTATCTTATATCATTGCAAGTTATTTATTACATTATTTATTACCCCTACTATTGTTCAGTAACATATTGTGAATAATAAAGTAATTAATTATGTCTGTGAGGCTTTAAAAACATGTAATATAGTTCCCTGGTCACAACCCATTTGGACTGGGATTCAACAAATGTGGTACACCTACTTTTTAGGGGTGTCACTCTGAAATGAGCCTCACAAATAATCAGACTTGTACTGGCCCCTGGAGTGCCAGCAATCTAACAGAAGGAGTGCATAAATGAAAAAAAAGATAGTACTTAAGAACTAGGCTGCTCAGTGGCAAAAGCAGTCAGGAAGGCAGACTAGCATGGCCAAGTCAGCACATGCTGATGTATACAATGTAGCACAACAAAGATGCATGTCACACTGTGGGTATGCATGTGAAAGGGCCAGCTTTGTTCATCATATAAAAGGAAGAGAGATGGGGTAGACAAGAGGGTAGAAAAGGGGAAAAAGTAAACAGAGAGAGGAAAACAGAAATGTAAGCAAAAGTATAAAATTGGGGAATGGAAGGGTAATTTTTTGGGGGGAAAGAGACCCATTTTTCAAATACAAAAAAGAAGAATAGGTTGGGATAGTAGTGAGTGAGAAGTGTGGATAGAAGAAGGACAGGTAACAGGGTCATACAGAAAAACCTAAATTGCTGACACAGACAAATTCAACAGACATACAAAAGCTTTGGAGGATAGTGGGTGGGCACATATAGATAGACAACGGGCAAATGGTGATAGAGAGGGTTAGACAATGAACAAGGAAGATGGAATAACACAGAGAAGGGAAAATACCAGGATGGGGATAGGATAAGGTCCTGGCATAGCTGAATGTTAGGACAGCTTAGAGTGCAACAAACACAGATATCACTTATTTGGGTGGTTGATGTTATAGGAGTTACTTCTCCAGGGCTTGCTGGTCTCTTGGCTCCACAGGTCATACCAGAAGGTACTGCACATTGCTATTGCAGCCATCCAGCTGCTACTGCACCTCAGTGACCATCAGCCTTATCAACCACTGCCAGGAGCCCTAGTAAGGCCCCTCAAAAGTACTTCCACAGGAGAAGCCATTACCCACCTCCCAAGAAGTGGCCATGGAGGATACTGGTGAAACAACAAGGTCACCTCCCACAAGGAAAACATTACCTCCTTCTAAGAGGCAGTGCTGGTGGCCAATGGCAGCCCAGCATCAGAGGCTCTGGCCAGCATAGACAGATGAGTGTATGGCTTTTCCATGAGTGGACCTGCAGAAATATGATAAAATGGGGAATATGTTTGCTGACACATACTACCAACACAGCCAAAGCTGCACAATGGACTGGCACAGATATTATATGTACCCTGCTGCCAGTAAGGTTGTCTCTGCTTTATCAAACATCCAGCCATATTTAATTCATTCTCCCTCACCACTGGAAAACAAAGTATGCACACCTAACTGTACATGTAAAACTGGCAAAATAAAAGAACAATGCAGTACTGGAAAAAATGCTTACAGTGCATCTTTGGGTGCTTTTCCATAACTACTGCCTCCCACTATTAAAACAGGTCAAGGTGGCAATACCTCAAGTCACTGTAGCGATGCAGGTACTAATGTCATCACTCACCAATCTGCCAAGGTCATGCCAGACATTCACCATCCACAAGGGCCTATTATAATGCCCTAACAAGTATTCATGGAAGGCCCTGTGCGGGATGAACAAGGCAATCTAGCTCTGTCTGACACACCATAATAGATCTGCTCATCCCACAGTGACTGAAGTAGCCATGGCACTCACTCTGGTCTACTAATATAGCAAAATGGTAGTCCTGTACACACCGATACATACTTGTAGATAATGTGTTGTGCAACATTGTACAATGATGCCGAGAAAAGCTGTAGTACTCCCTGTGGTAATATGGACATATGCAAAAAACAATGGTAGTAAGCAGCCTTATTTGCATAACCACAACACTAACTGGCCCTTCAGAGCATGATATAAAATGACAACACCATTTTATGTAGGTATTTCAGCAGAAACTCCATACTAGTACAGCAAGGTGCAAAGCCAAAACATACCAGCAAAAAGCAAAACCAGCCAGCACTCTTTGTCAGCAATGAAATCATTTTATTGTATAACCTGCCTATGACAACATTCAGCCAACAGTGTGCGATGCCAGCAGATTATACAATAAAATCATTTCAATTGCTGATGAAGAGTGCTGGCCAGTTTTGTTTTTTTACCATTTTATGTAATCCTTCTCCATACTGTACAACTGTGAAAAAGAAGAATTATCACAGAGAGTCAGTACCATGTAGCTTTACAGAACTAAGGAAGGAGTTACTGCAGACACTGCTGAGTTACTGCAGACACTACTGAGTTACTGCAGACACTGCTGAGTTACTGCAGACACTACTGAGTTACTGCAGACACTGCTGAGTTACTGCAGACACTACTGAGTTACTGCAGACACTACTGAGTTACTGCAGACACTGCTGAGTTACTGCAGACACTACTGAGTTACTGCAGACACTGCTGAGTTACTGCAGACACTACTGAGTTACTGCAGACACACTACTGAGTTACTGCAGACACTGCTGAGTTACTGCAGACACACTACTGAGTTACTGCAGACACTACTGAGTTACTGCAGACACACTACTGAGTTACTGCAGACACTACTGAGTTATTGCAGACACTGCTGAGTTACTGCAGACACTACTGAGTTACTGCAGACACACTACTGAGTTACTGCAGACACTGCTGAGTTACTGCAGACACACTACTGAGTTACTGCAGACACTACTGAGTTACTGCAGACACACTACTGAGTTACTGCAGACACTACTGAGTTACTGCAGACACGGCTGAGTTACTGCAGACACTACTGAGTTACTGCAGACACACTACTGAGTTACTGCAGACACTAGTGAGTTACTGCAGACAAACTGCTGAGTTACTGCAGACACTACTGAGTTACTGCAGACACTGAGTTACTGCAGACACTGCTGAGTTACTGCAGACACTACTGAGTTACTGCAGACACTGCTGAGTTACTGCAGACACTGCTGAGTTACTGCAGACACTACTGAGTTACTGCAGACACTGCTGAGTTACTGCAGACACTGCTGTGCACATGCCAGGGAGCTCAAGACCACAGCTCTCAACCTCTTAGCACAAAAAGTCTGGATAAAGCCAAAAATAATGAGGGACAAAGCCCCAGAAATATGGAAAAATTTTAAATACTGCTCTTTTAAACTAAGAAAGCTGCTAGAATAAAAGGTATTGTGTTACCATAAGTTTTTCTGAAGGATATGAAGTCTGAAACTCAAATGCCCGTCATTATTTAGAGAATTTAATCATCACTGATTTGCCATAAAAATCCAGAAAATCACAAATGTTATGAGGAATAGAACATAAGTCTCAGGCAAAAATCTGAACATTCTGCGAAAATCCAGATAGTTGAGAGGTATACCCAGGACACTGGCATGGTATTGTACTGTTGGCTGTGATTTTGGTGGGAGGCAACCATGTACAAAGGCAACATTGTGAAGGACATGCCACAAGAGGGGTTAGGGTTCTACATGCTAAGGCATGGCTACTATGTATAATTGGGGGTGGGGGGGGGCTTGTGCATAACACTAACTGCAGCTGATAAACACAGGTATAGATGACGGGTGAGATCTTGTGTCCATGGGTACAGTACAGAAATAAGGTACTGGGAAAGGCTGCAAACAGCATTGCTTACAGAACATAACAAATGCATAAATGAGTGGGGAGATGTCCTTACATATCATAATTTCAGAGCATAGACTACACACTCACAGACTGACAGGTTTTGTCCACAAGTGTAGGTATACCTCCATGGTCACCTGGAGAGGCAGAGGCTGGATACTTTCATAGCTCAGGAACATTAACTGCTACTCCAGGCCCTCCACACAAATGTCATATGCCTCCTGGGTAAATTTGCCACAGGCAAGCAATATTGTTACCATACTTGGCAAGCAGTAATGGTAGATGTGAACGTTGTCGGTGGCTATAATAGGTCTTATCAATAGACTTGATAAATGATTACTGATATGACACTGTGCGTGGGACATTGTAACAGACACAATGAGGAGTTTTTGTTGTCAGTTGTCAGCTGGGTGGAGCAGGTCCTCATCCACTGGGGTGGCTTGGGTGATAGTACTGGTCAATCAGCAACTACTTCTACTTCATATGGGAATGCAGTGGATTACTGATGTCTACTACATTATAGCATAGCACAATCTACTTCATTTGAAGGGAAGGACTGACCAAGGCCCACCTGCATGTCTGATCTACAGCTACAGCAACCTGCTGTATAATATGCTATAACTGTATACTGATAATTATATATATATATATATATATATATATATATATATATATATATATATATATATACACATATATATATATATATATATATATATATATATATATACATATATAGAGAGAGAAAGGGAAATATAGGTGCATATGGGTGGGCAAACAATAATTTTGTGTGTGCTCCTGTTTTCATAGATTCTGCTGGTGAAGGTAGCTGCACAACAGAAGAACACAGGGCAGAAGTCAGTAAGGCACTTGCAGATAACAAAGGCTGTGGCATGCAGGTACCTGGTAAAAGTAGAGGCTGAGCACATAGCCTCATCAGAATATGATGGGCAGCTTCTAAATGAGAGCCTCTCAGGGGTTCCACATGTAGTGCACATAGCATCTAAAGTGTCAAACACTTCTGAAGTGCATATTCATCATATGGGATAGGTGTGTGTGTGTGTGTGTGTGTGTGTGTGTGTGTGTGTGTGTGTGTGTGTGTGTGTGTGTGTGTGTGTGTGTGTGTGTGTGTGTGTGTGTGTGTGTGTGTGTGTGTCTCAGGTTAAGTGCTGCCAGCAAGTGCACAGTGACATAGAGTACATGGATAGGCAGCAGACAATGCTGCTGAAGTCATTGGTGAAAATAGTGCCCCCATTGTTGCCCTAGAGTGCATTGTGCATTATAATCACTCTCTATTCTGACTTCAGAGGCCATGCCTTCTGTATGCATTAGAGTGTCAGGAAGTGGGAGGTCAGACACAGACTGTCCCAAATCAGACTTCCGGGACCTTTGAAGAGGTGGCATTGCTGTCAAAGCTGTGGACACAAAACTTGCAATGCTAGTCTTGGACAACATCCAGGTTGTGGACAATAGTACTCATCAGCTCAAAACCTGGGATGCCTCATCAGGCTGCAAGCACACACTTACGTAGTTCTCTTTCAACCTGTAAGCACACAGACCACCAACTCTCCTAGTGGCTGATGACCACTGCATAGGCATTGGCACTCACCTGTATTCGCAAACTGTTCTACTCTTCAGGGTAAATTTACTTTATTTTATTTTATTTTACATTTGTTGACCGGGCTAGTCTAGCTGCATATATGTCCATTTTCAGTAGAGGCCCAGGGAGAAAAGCTCCACATTAAAACAGATAAACACACAGAGTATTAAGTATTCAGTTACAGAACATTAAACTTCAGATACAGATAGGTTGCTAGATAAAAACAGGTGATTAAGGTAATTTAGCAAACATTGATGGAACAGAAGAATAGCACAAAAATAAGATAAGATAATTCTTAGTATTTTTTTTGTGTGTGAACACTGTGAGAAGAAAGTCTTCAGAAGGATATGGGAGATCAGGGTAGTTAAAAACAAGATTGGGAGAGTAAGTGGAGGGGAGAAACTCATCAAGAGACAGAAAGAGGTAAATTACATCTTTCTTATGCTTCAATGCTTAGGTCCTGTAGATCTTCACCTTCCCTGCCATGGTACTCATCAATCCCCCACAATGCAAGCTAACTCAGTGGTCACTGCCACTGGTCATGTCATGACATGACAGCTTCACCCTACCACTGCAGAATGTGATGTCTGATTTCTATAGCTTTGTAGGTGTATTGTGTGTGCAACTCCCATGACCCTATCACATCTCATAATGTTAAAGTCAGCTGTCACTATGTTACCACCACCACCTACACAACTGACAATGACAGTGCATTGCTCAACTGGTAACCTGTATGGATGTGGTTATTTCTAATGCATAGAGTAGTCAGTCAGTGCAGTGCACTGCGCAGCCTGCATATATTGACACATGCATCATTTTACATAGTATTGTCTGTGCCATGACCCCTAGTTATGGTCAAGAAGCCACCTCTTTACTAGTGTTGCAATGCATTGCACCCACCTCTGCCTCAGATGTAATACTGCTGCTGTATATTCCTCACCTAACACTCCATCTTGCTCTTCTCCTGCTGGTACATCTGGTATGAAAAGTCTTGATAAAATGGTAACCTGCTAGTCATCTTTTCACAAAGTGCAATGTTGTGTAGCATTGCAGACATAACAAAGGGGAGGGAAAGGTCAGTTTGCTTTTGCTTTCTTGTATTTTGTATTACTTTATTGCCTTCTTCTATTTTGTATATTGTGGTTTGTTTTATTTACACTGTGTTTTACTTGTGGTCTGCTTTTAACAGCATATTAAAACCACGAAAGAGACCACAGTTGTGTCTCTTATGAGTCACACAGAATTTTTTTCCCACCATCCCACCCTGGTGCTGTTGTGTTCTTCAACTCAACTGTCTTTCTAGCTGCCTGCTCCTTGTGTTCATTTGGCCACATATCTCCTTCCCTCTTCCCTTTCATTTGTGATTATGAGAAAGTATAAAATTATCATTTTATGAACTCACTCCCCTTCAACTATTTAAATGTATAGGCCATCCCACTGTATTCCATAGAGCTAATATACAAAGTGCCCACCCCCTTTCAATCTATCTTGCTCTTTTAAAATTAGTGGCTCTCCACTTAGTCAGCTAAAGATTAACGTACCCCCCTTTCATATTTATATGCTTAGTGCACACTGCAGTACTTAGGATATTAATCCATTTTTCCATCTTACCTTTAAAATCTGCAACATTTATTTCAAGACCACCAATTATTGGAGACCCCACATTCTGCCTCTCAGTAGTCATCTTGGGATTAGTGCTTCTGTTTTCTCCTGCTAAGAGAAGGAGCATAGGGACATTAGTTCCTCAAGACTGCTGATCACTGGAAAGCTTAATAACTGCTTCCTAGGTGACAGCTTGGAATTTGTGCTTATATTCTACTCCTGGTGAGAGAAGGAGCAGAGTGCATTGATTCCTGACTGTTCCTGGTTGGACAGTGACTGCTTGTGCTTGACATTCCTGATTGGTCTGGTTGCCATTCAAGGCATCTTCCAGGAAAGGCTATAACAGGCCTACAGACCCTTGCATCATCTGGGACAAGACTGTGGAACACCAAACAGGCTGTGGCCTACTTCTATTCTTGGGATTGGTGCTAATGTTTTGCTTCTGGTGAGAGAAGAAGCAAAGGAGCATTGTATCCCAACAGAGTGAAGCTGTGCTGAGACCAGCATTAGTAGTAGCCACGCAGCAGCCATTCATGTGACTCCCCTCTTTTCATCATTCTTGACAAGCTAATTATTTGCTTTCAGTAAGTACTGCTTGATTTGTTTCTAACTTCAGAATTTCTGCCTAAATACTTCATCCCTAAAATTTCAGGGTCTACTTATTAGTTTCCCCTCAAGTGTTTGGCAGTGTTCTGTATAGATACAGACACCTTGAGTGGCATTTGTCCTGTAAAAGCATAATTAAAATTTCAGCAATACCTAGTTCCATACAGGACAACTAGTTTACAGTAGCAAGCAGTGCCCCCAGAGTTACAAACTGGATGCTCCTTACATTGCTTTATATTCTCTCCCCAACTGTCTAATCAATAAAAAAGCATCTGTTGCCATAAATATGAACTTTCCCACTATTTCCATTACCAGCATGGTGGATATGGGCATCCTGAGGCAATGTAGAAATTGCCTCATGTTTACTGACAACCAGTTAATCCTCAAATAAACTGATATGGTATATAAGAGATGTATTTACACAAGGTTCCTGGAGGCAATGCTCTCACATAAAAGTACTCCTAATGTCAGTATTGTTGTCAGTAGTACACAAACTGCACCCATCATGCACAATTCCAAGCAGACATATCGACCCACATATGCTGAGGCACTTAATTTTATCCTTCCTTAACCACAAAGACCTCCTAGATGAAGTACACATAACAAATCCCCTCGGCAGCCCCAAATGCACTCTTTCAAAACAACACCCACTTGAACACATAGAGCTACATCTCATGGAGCCTGTACCTCTAAGCCCATAAGGCAAGCCACCACACAATCCAGCATTCTGGTCATTGAAGACTCCATCATCAGACACACTGATGTCTCTCTCACCAGGCTCAGTAAGGAGACAGTCACAGTCAGTTGCTTATCAGGGGCAAAATTTCAAGCCCTCATAAACCCTGAAAAGACTGCTGCCTATACAGAACTGTTCACAGAAATGTGATACAAGCATGTTAATAGCTGCATAGAGGCAGCTGTACCCACCAGGAAGAAGTACAGAACTAGCGGATAACACAAGCCACCCTGGTGGAATCACAAAATCAATAGGCTGTATAACAGGAGGAAGAAAATCAAGGCCAAAATTAGGAGATGCAGCATCCAGCAGGATAAAAGCACCCTCATCAAACTAAACAAACAACTCACAGAACAAATAGAGTATACCAAAGCCAAATATGAAGCAACCTCAAAGTCAAGACACGATTGTGTGAAGTGCTCATTGCAAATGGAGCCACCTATACTGACCCAGGAGATTTAGCAAACCTACTGAAAGACAAATTCAGCTCCAACTTTACCCCTGTCTGCCCTTCAGCCTTCCCTCTCCCTGTTATCACTAGGAAACATGTCCTCAATGCTCTCTCTCTAAGGCCAAGAACAGTGCATCAGTGGGCCCAGACAATATCCCAGGATGCCTTGTAAATAGCATGAAACTTGACCTATCAGGCACTCTGGAATTGCTATTTAACTGTAGCATTCAATCAGGCTTCGTGCCTCATGAATGGAAAACAGCAACAGTCATCCCTCTGCACAAAGGTGGGCCATCTACAGAACCTGGAAACTACAGACCCATAAGTCTAACTAGTCTTATATGTATCCCAGACACTACCCTGTCTCTGAAACAGGATCCCCATCCATGTGAACCAGAGTTCCTCTTTAACCCAATTCAAGTGTAACTTGGACAATTGTATGGAGAACAAGAAATTCATCCCTGGCATGGCACCTTTTTCTCTAACAGACACAGGCAACTTGTGAATGGTTCATCTCCCAGGCACCTACTTGTAAATGTTTCATCTCCCAAGCCCCTGCTTACACTTATAAAGGGTATCAGAACTTGTAAAAGATTTGGGATGCATGGCTAGGTTTAAAAAGGCCCCTGTAGTTGTTAGCCTAGTAAACACCTATGAACCTATGAACTTAAAAATCTTTCTGCTTTCTTATGAACTATACTGCAAAGGTGTTCCACCTAGGCAATAGAGCATCCCTTGTGTAGCCTAAACATCATATCCACTATATTACATGTTCTGGTATGTGCTGCATTGTACGCCATTTCCTGCAGGATCTGGTGGTTGTAGAGGGAGTCCATCAATCAGGACTCTTGGGCATATCCAGCATCACCTGCAGCATATAACACATAGCATAATATTTGTGGACTGCTCCCCACCTGTAGGCTATCTGTGTTAAAGGCCCTGTCAGTCTAGCCTGTGTGAGTTCCTACCACCTAGATGACATTGTAGTAAGTCCCCTCACATGAAACATTGGTATAGGTTGGAGATGGGTCAAATGTGAGAAGTGTCTGTGTTAGCTTGGTTGTGAACAGACAAATTATAAATAATTCCCTGTGCATTACAGACCTAGCAAAGTGCAAACCCTTCCTGTTGAAGACTTACAATATCTTTGGACTTGCTGGGGCCTTAATGGCAATCTGAATGCAATCAATGGCTCCAAGTACCTCAGGGAAGAGGTCAGTGTCGTAAATTTTGATATGGTGCAGATTCTCACCTTTGCAGACCCAGGAACTGACTTTGGTCTTGCACATGCTGTAGTAAAATGTTGACAAAATGTTTCAGGATTTGTGAGGCTGATGTCTCTAGTCTCCCTAGCATGTCCCCAGTAGTTTGCTGAAGGATCCTTGTAGCTAAGAAATTCAAAGCTACACATAACTTAGTATCCACAGGAAGGGACATACCACGCATTCCCCTAGAGACCAACTGTGGGCAACACAGTTTGAAAATGTCCCATAAACTCTTCCTCTGTACAAGGAAATGGTTCATAACCTGCTGGTCATTCAAATGATGGTACATAAGGTACTGTCTGTGCGTCTTCCATTAGTGCAGGTGGCTTCAACATGCAGAACTGTCTCCAAGGACAACCATTAACATTTGCTGTTGAGCTACAGCTACTGCTACTCCAAACACTGTTACCCTCATGAGCACCATAATTCTTTGTGTAAAAAAGCAGGTATGCACAGTGGTACAGAGTGCCTATTTTATGTTTCTTAGTCTGCTATTTTGGATTTTGTCATTTGCATACACAGTGTGACTCATTTGCATGATGTTCCTCATTTCTATATCATTATGCATTTATTAGCATGAGCAGCATACTGCACTGTTTTAATCTTTCTGCAATCATGCTGTTTCTCTGAATCCCCACACCCTGCATGTTGCTGCTACCCCTGCTAATTTGCACTGTGCAAATGCACTAATCACTTATACATTTTTTTTCCTTGTTGGTGGTGACATCAAACATGCTGTCGCGGTAATGAGTGAAACATCACAACATCGTTGCATTCTGTAATTACTAGAGAAGATACAAGCAACATCAATTGTTTATATGCAGATGCTCTACCTGCATCATTAATGTATGTATTACAACTTCATTTGATAAAATATGTTTATGGTTCTTCAGCTTGTTTGTTTGTGTGTTTGTTTGTTATCTGCTTAGTGTGTTGGTCTAAGGACAGTAAATACAAAACTATAATGAAACAGAAGTCTACATTAAAGCGCAGATGCACTGCAGATACAATGTGAACTAATACATGGATAAAGAGAGAAACTTTCTGATTTTGAAGAACAGTTTAAGGTACTCCATTTCTGGTTTAGTATATAGTATAAGTAAATAGTGTGGGAAGAAATAGCCAGGGAATTGTTATGGCTAGGCTTATATAGGCCCTAAGGCCGATAACCTAGTACCAACCTATGAACCTATGAGCACAGCAGCAGATCATCATAGTGTGGAGGAACAGAAACATCCCCAACAATTGAGTAGTTGCCAATTATTAACAATATAATTACAGTGCATTCAGTAGGCATTGTATGTTAGCTACAGTAAAGCAATCTGTACTACTATACCAGGATTTCAACTTAGAGAAATTAATATATAAGAACACATTTAGTAGAGGAGAATAAACATGAAAGCAATGATGTAGTTCGACAGATGGTTAAATTGACAACTTTCCTACCTGCTTAATTTGCTTTTATTTCTTGGAGCATGTGCAATGTGCTGTCCTTTTTTCCACATTATTTTTGTGGATGTTGTAATGGCTGATCTACTGGCTGTGTGTGTGTGTGTGTGTGTGTGTGTGTGTGTGTGTGTGTGTGTGTGTGTGTGTGTGTGTGTGTCTGTTCTGGCACTATAATGATATATGCTGGAGTACTGAGAAACTGAAGTACCTTGAGAGAAGTATAGCAAATGTAATGCAGAGGTCCTCAGGGCCAGTGACCGTGCTGCTGTAGTGGATGTTTAGATTTAGGTGAGTATCTAATAAAGTCTGGAATAAGAACAATGGAGAGCAGAACTAGATGAAAGGGGAAAGAACTGCAAAACATGCCAAATACAGAAGAAGGTATTCCAAGTAATAGTATTGTTCAACCAAATAAAGATGGTTAGACTTTTCTCAACAGGACTAAAAGTTACATGCCTAATAGAACAGTTATGGTTTCAAACAATGGGGTATACACATCTTGTTAAAAATCTTATGGGAGTCAACCTTTGACATAAGTTTCAAAGCAAAGGATGCACTAAGTAGGAACAAATAAATAATATACCAACCAAACACAGCCATAAAAAATATAAACAGATGTTTATTTGATAAGTTATTTCGTGCTACTACAATGCACTTCTTCAGACCCTCTGATAGCAGAGTTAGATCACAAAATGTTAAATATCCATTGTGTTTGCATGGGTGGTGACAGTCTTGGGTTTTGTGACAAGACAAACATCTCACATATTTAAATCAGAAATGCACTTCTAAATTAAGTTAAGAAGTGCCTACAAAGACATGGATGAAATTATTGCTAAGGCAAAAAGGAGGAAAGATGAAAGGTGCCTCCTTAATGTTGATCTTAAGTTACTGATGAAACTGATGAAGAACAAATAAACTAGTAGGTTGCCCCGGAGTTATTTTCCATAACTGACAAGTGTTGTAATAGGAAATGTTATAAATTCCCACCAAATGCTAAAATATATGTATGAAGAATGAATTAAGGGTTTGAAGGAAGATTATGTGTTGATGAGTGATTGGGAAAAAACTGTTACATTACAATATTATGGATGAAGCTGCTTGTAATGGGCTTAATGATCAGATTTGTACTTATCATTTAAGAGAATTAAAACAAGAATCGTGATCAGTCATGATCTACTGAAGTGTTTGAAATTAAAAAAGAGGTAAAACAAGGTTTTCACTCAAGTCCAGCTGTCTGTGTAGTATATAAGCAGGCTGTGCAATGATGGAAAGTTAAATGGAATAGAAAAATGGTGAGTGGTGTGAAAAAAAATAGTTGCACACATAGATGAAACACATTAGTTAAAAGGGGGGAGGATGTAGACACAATGTTCATTTTGTATAAGTAACTGGAGGAAAGACAGGAAACAAAGATACACAAGGAGAATTTGAGGTACATGTGTAGAGCAAACAAGAAGAGATGTAGACTGCATACTGATCATCCAACCGAGAAAGACAGGGTGAAGGGCATCATAGCCCTCAGGTCTTTTATCTTCAACTTCCTAAAAGTGCATAGAAAGTCTTCTTAAATGGAAGTTAAATGCATTGCAGAAAGACCATTCTTTTGCAAACATCTTTTGGATTTAGGGGCAGAATATGATCTGGCATCAGAGTAGTGCAGGAAGGAACTTAGTAAGACACTAACACTTCCAAGGTTACACAAAGAGAATCACCAGAAATATATCTTTCTTAATGCTGGAACAAATCCTCTGTGGTTAGTTGAATAGTAAATAGGCCTGGCTCTGAAGTAGATACCCTTTGCAGTCTTGAATTTAATTTAATAATTATAAGTGTGCCATCAAATTACCAGAGAATTTTCAGAGTTTTTCAGTTATTGCCAACATAGAGGCATTCTTCATTGAGAAAGAAGACAGTCCTTCCTGTAACATGGAACAAGCCAGTTTTAATCACCTGGAAGATCACAAGTGATCCAGGGCACTTATCACTTATTGGCAACAATCTAGTCAATGGCAAAGTGGTTCTCAGAAGAGTATTTAGACATGATGATGTTGATAACTGGATGAGTGAAACCAACATCTTGTTGTTTTATTTACTTGGAAAGTTCAGCATGTCAAGTAGCGTTAACATTTCACTAAAGAATGACATTTCTGTGACCAGTTACCCAAGTATATGCTTGAAAAATTGTTTTTTATGTTCATGAAAGCACATAGTAAATATAGTTAGCCCCCCACCACCAGCTTGGTATTTTCTCCAAGTATGAGTGGTAGGAAGAACCATCTGGAGCTACACCATCTATATCAAGTTTTTTTTTTTTTGTCATATTACTAATGATTACATCTTTTCTGATTAAGAGAATTGAAGAGAACCATCTCCAAATGTTTACCAGGTCTGTCACAGTCATCCAGCCAGAATTCAGAAACTGAAGATTGTTTGAGCCACGCAGTTTATGTTTTCAGATAATACATCCTGCATTTAGATTAACAGCTTTGAACTTGGTTATTATGGCTCTGCTTGATAACTTTAGGGTTCTGAAAGATCCAGTAATGCAGGTGGTATGAAAAGCACTGAGTTCTAGGTCTCCAGAGAAGTTAATGTTTAGATTGCCTAGATCCTCTTGGAAAAGTCAGTATTCAGACTTATTCCTGATGATGACCATATCCGGCAGGATGTAACCAAAAATAATGATATTAATGGATTTAAGAAATTGTAGGAAGTGGGCAATCTGGACACATATACTAGATATGGTAAGAGACATTGCCAATGAGTGTTTAGACTTCACTGCATGATGCCTTTTGTGATAAAGTCTTCCTTTCTGAGTGGGATTACACAGTTGATATGAACAGTAGAAATAAAGGAGTAGCACCCCATATAGGCAGCTAATTGGGAAAAAATTCAGCCTTGTTAGCCATATATTTTAGCAATGCAGGTAGAATTGCCCAGAGGTAGAACCTTGGTTTATCAGTAGAAAATTTATCAAACCAATACAAATTCAGTCAAGGCAGACATAAATAATGACATCCATTCTTGAGCTATGTACAGAATTAAGTGGTAATTAATTAAGGTGGATTACAGCTTCATACCAGATCACTGACGTGGTTGTATCAATGCCAGCACTTGGTGAGGCAATTGGATGGTTGGCTGTCTGAAGTCAGCAACACTGCTATATTGATTCAAACTAAAGACCACTCAAGAAACAAAGTCTAAAGCAATAAAGGGGACCAGAGTTTCACATGGTACTGTGATGTACAAGTAAGATGTTGATTTGTTTGTTACAAAAAAAAGTTATAGCATCCAAAAACTTCTAGGCTTTAAAACAACACTTATGGCTTACTTACAACAAGACTGGAACTGCACCTGTTCTTACAACCAATGATAATACATCTGAGTACTCTACCTTCTGCTTTATTATTTACCCCTTGATACAATCTGCCCCCCCCCAGTACCACCACTAAACAGCCTCCAAATTAACCATACAGTTAAGTACTATTCAGTCACTCTAGCCACAATATATACTCAGTCAAAGTTACTCTGTATATTGCAACATTTAAGACAACCTCTGATGATGTAACACTATTTTATATATTCATAGGTTCATAGGTGTGTACTAGGCTAATGGCCCTGGAGCCTTTACAAGCCTAGCCCATAGAAGTGCCAATGCCACCCGATGTTAGTTCACAGTGCCTCTATCAAGTAGAGCCACTGAAGTGATTCCCGGGGTGAACTTTCTTTTTCCCATCCACTCATCAAGATTTCTCTTCCAGAGGGTCAGTGAGGTGCTCTCCTTGACATGTATGGTGAGTTTATTCCAGAGCATGGGCAGCCTCTGGGTTATGAACTTGTCCCTCCAGCATGTTCTGTTGATTGTGGTAATGAGGTTGAGGTCTCTGGAGCATATGGTGCAGAGGGATTGGGATTTCTTTAAATATAGCATTTCTAACAGAGCTGGGTCAGATATGGCTTTGTAAGTCAAGCAGAGATCGCCTCTTAGTCAACGATATGAGTCTGTCCATGTAGGAAATGTGTTTAAGGCCTAGGATCCTCTTCATGAAGTACTTTTGTGGCCTTTCCAGCTGCTGCATGTCTCTAGTGAGGTACATGCCAAATGGGACATTATACTCGATGATTGGCCTAATGAGAGAAAACTACAGAGTGATGATGACCTCTTTCTTCATGGATGCATAACTTTTAGTAATGAGATATGCCACATAGAAGGACTTTCTGACCACAGTGGCAATGTGGTGGTTGAAGGAGAGGTTGCTGTCAATCTGTGTCCCTAGATCTCTTAATCAACAAAAAGAGAGCACCATCGACTGGATTCTTACCAATAAGGATCCACTTAATTATACCACTGGGACCCTTCCCAACGACCTCAGTGACCACCTTGTTACCTATATTATAAAACATAAATGCTCACCTACCAACCCCCCCTCATATAGACTAGTTAAAAACAAGAAATTTAATGCACAACAATTCCTTGCAGAACTTAAGTCCTGTAACTGGTCCATCCTAAAAACTCTACCCCTACAGGAGAGCGTTACTTACTTCAATGACACATTCCTTAACATACTTGACTCTCATGCCCCAAATCGACAAATCAGATCCAAAGAACGGATAGCACCTTGGCTAACTAGAGAAACTAAAACTAAAATTAAATTCCGAGACCAGGCCTGGGATAAATGGAGAGCTACTAAAACCCCCCTAGATCGCATTAAATTTCAACAGCTTAGAAACTGTACTAAAACAGCCATTACTCGAGATAAAAAACAGTATTTCTGCCACTTCCAGGACAAACACCAGAATAACCCAAAGAAGTTCTGGGCTGGATTTAATAACCTCCTCCATCCTGGTAAATCTACTACCCCCACCCCTGAGAAACTCATTGGGAAAGATCCAGAAGAAATAGCCAACACCTTCAACTCTTTTTTTACCGAGACTATCCAGTCCCTAGCTAGCCAGCTAACTACTACTTCCTCATCCCTCACTCATACTAATGACTCAGCTCCCCCTTCCTTTAACTTAGAACCAGTATCTACCTCCTATATCCGTTCCCTTTTGAAAAAACTTAAACCAACCACCCTAGGGGCAGATCACCTCCCAGCGGAATACCTACAAATTGCGTCAGACGCTATTGCCTATCCCATATCAATCTTGATTAACAGAACTATAACTGAAGCTACCATCCCTTCTATTTGGAAAATCTCATATATCATCCCTCTCCATAAAGGAGGCACCTCCACGGAAACATCCAACTACAGACCTATAGTAATTTTGTCTCCAATAGCTAAAATCATGGAGCGGTGTGTTCACAAGCAACTCCTAAACTACCTAACCCTTAACAGTCTTTTGTGTAATTCCCAACATGGTTTTCGCCCCTACCATAGTACAACCACTGCCCTCCTCTCCTTTGTTGACTCAGTCAATAACAACTGTAATAATAAATTAATATCCTCTACTCTCTTTCTTGACCTATTGAAAGCCTTCGACATGGTCAGTCACGAGCTTCTGCTCCACACCCTGGAAAGCCTACATCTCGACAACCTAGCCCTAAGTTGGTTCAATGCTTACCTCACTGGTAGGCAACAAGCTGTCCAGTGGCAAAACAGGCTATCTGACCTGCTCCCTAACACCATTGGCGTCCCTCAGGGCTCTATACTTGGTCCCCTTCTTTTCTCCGTCTTCATTAATGATCTTCACTCAGTCATACCCAAAGCCACCTGCATCCAATATGCAGATGACTCCACCCTGATCTGTTCTGACGTCTCTCTCCCGAAACTCCAAGCAAAAACCCAACACTGTTTTGCTATAGTTGAAAAATGGTTCTCTGAATTGAAACTCATACTTAATCCAACAAAAAACAAGCTACTATTATTTTTCCCCTCTGTATCCACTCCCCTCGGAAAAGAACTTCCTATTCCTAACAATATGACTTTCTATGTGGAATCCACCAATGGCACCATCATAGAGCCTGTCTCCAACACCAAACTATTAGGTGTCACTATCGACCACAAGCTTAAATTTGATATGCACATTAGCCAAACCATTAAGACAGTAAACAAGAAACTCGGCTCTATGTACAGAATAAAGAACTTTTTAACCCCTCATGCCAAACTAACCATTGCTCGCACTCATCTCCTCTCCACCCTCTTGTATACCTCCCCAGTATTTTCTTTCCTCAATAAGCGTGAGCTCAATATGCTCTCTGTTGCCTATAATCACATTGCCAGATTTATAACAGGAACACCTTATCGTACTCACCACTGCCTTAACCTAAAGAAACTTGGCTGGTTGGAACTGCCCATCTTCTCAAACTCAACCAACTTACTGAAGCATTTAAAATAATCAACCAACCACATAGAACCCCCTCACTGAGCAAAATACTAACCCCCTACTCCAACCTAAACTGCCTTCGATCATCAAATAGTGTTCAGATACTAACCATTAAATCTAAGAATTCGGGTGGTGATGCTCTCTATGCCAACTCCATCGGAAAGCCTTGGAATTCCCTTCCAAACAACCTAAGACTTACGACCTCGCTTAATCAATTCAAAAATAATCTCAAAGAATTCCTTAAGTCACACTGGTTATGCCCTTGTCCTAAACCAGACTAAACCCAGAAATCTAATACCACCTTAGTCCCATCCCCATTTCAGAGATTATAATCTCAACCTCTCGGCTTCACAATGTAACCATGTTTTGACTATCTCCATATTATGTGAATGTTAAATAATTAGCATGTATAGCCTGCTGTTTTCTTTTATGCTTATGTTAATGCTATTTCTTCTGCATGTAAATGTACTGTGTCTTCTCATTATGTTGGAGCTTTTCTCCCTGGGCCTCTACTGAAAAAGGACATGTATCCAGCTAGACTAGCCCGGTCAACAAATGTAAAATAAATAAAATAAAATAAAATAAATTATAATGCCTTCAGTGTTCAGTGGGCTCCCATCAATGTGGTAATTAGTGGGAACTGAGTTTTTGCCAAAAGGGACAATGACGCATTTTTTGGCATTAAGCTTTAGGTCATCATTTCTACACCAGTCATTGATCTCAGTGAGGCCTTTTTGTAGGATGTCTCTCCCAGCTTGCAGTCATCTACGAACATGGTCAGCCATATTCCCTCTGTGTTGGCCTGGACTTCTGAGAAGTAGATGCCAAACAGGAGAGGACCCAGGACTGATCCCTGTGGGACTCCACTCGTGACTGGTCAGCAGTCTGACTTGGAGTCCGCTACTTTCACACTGTGGGTTCCATCTGTGAGCCAATTACCAACCCACCTAGTGGTATAGGGGTTGATGCCTAGTTTGGTGAGTTTTTCAATAATTCCTGAGTGGGGAATGGTATCAAAGGCCTTGGCCAGATCAAGGTAGGCTGTAAGAACTGCCTTGCCCTCCTCCACAGCTCTGGTGACTAACTCAAAGAAGTCAACCAGGTTGAGCAGGCATGATCTACCTTTCACAAAACCAAATTGAGTGGGATTTAGAGTTTGGAGATTCCCTATGTCCTTGTTTATTAGGTCCATGATAATGCGTTCCATAGCTTTGCATAACAGACTCATCAGGCTAATGGGGTGATAGTTCCCAGGATCTGTGGTTACACCCCCTTTATGGAGAGGGATGACTGTAGCAGTGTGCCATTGGGTAGAGACAAAGCCTGAGGTGAGGCTGTGATTGAACAGGGCACACAGATGTGGTGCCAGTTCGCTTCATAGTTCATGTAGAACACATCCAGGGATATTGCCGGGTCCCATGGAAGCTGTATTTTTTACCTTGGACAATGCAACTTTAATCTGTACTGCAGTAATGCTGGGTGCCTGACATTCCTCTGGTATTGTGATTGGTCATTTAGGGGAGGAGAGAGGGATAAAGTTGGCACTGAATCTGTCAGCCAGTATGTTGGCAATATCTGTTAGCTCAGTACAGGAGGTACCATTGTGCAATAACTCAGAGCAAACCTGGGTATTGCCATGGAGATTATTGATATAACTATAGAAGACTTTGTGGTTGTTTTTAGTGTCTGGCGCAATTCTGCCTTCATAGCTGGATTTAGAGGTTTTGATGTGGGATCTCAACTTTTTGTTGAGGCTAATAAGGGAGTTTTTCCTGTCTTGGGACTTCACCTTTTTCTGCAACAGTTTCTTCCTTCTATTGTAGAATTGATTAATGACAGGGGATCACCAGATTGGCTTCTTTTTTTGGAGAAGAGTGTCTTGGTTCTGTTGGGTATGGCTAGTTCCATGCATTTATGTACGTGTTCGTACAGTGTATTGGTGTATGACTTGGCGGTCATGCATCTATTTTCCATTGGCATGGGTGCCGTGAAATTAGACACTTCTGTTTTTAGGAGCCCAAAGTCAGCTTTGGAGAAGTTTTTCATGGTGGTTACCTTTGCGGGGGGTGTGGGTGAGATCTGGATTTCCATGGTGATTAGTTTGTGGTTGGATCTAACAACAGCACCACTTTCTTAGAATTTACTTATATTTTACATAAGGAGAAGATATACTGTTTGAATGTTGAAAATAATATAGATGAAGAGAAGCAGAAACTAAGATCAAGGCTCTACAGAAAACCAACTTTTTCAAACTCTTATCTGGATTATAGCAGTTGCCATCCATCATAACAGAAAAGATCAGTGGTAAAAGGGCAGCTGGTAAGAGCTGCCAGGATGGTAACTGATGACAATGACTTTATAGCTGAAACTAATTTCATTATAGATATGTTTAGGAAAAGGGGCTATCCCGAACTTCTATTAGTTAAAGTAAATACAGAAGTTCAAACAAAAAGAGATAGTGGGATTTTTAAGTCTAACTTACATCAACCGTCTATATTTTCTGATGGTGAACATATAACAGGGGGTACTGATGAAGGAGTAATAAGTAGAGGAGAAAAAGAAAAAAAGACTTTCTCCTTCATTATGACATTCAATCAAGATAGTTTAGCAGTGGTAAAAATTATTAACAAAAACTGGTTCCTCTTCAGTTTGGACTACATGACTGTTGAAAAATTAGGCGTTAAGCCATTTAAGCTTTTAAAAAGGAGAGATCATTTAAAATTCTACTAGAAAACAATTGGGTAGGAAAAGAACATAACAACAAGCCCTCTGGGAACTTTAAATGTGGGATGTGCACGCAGTGCCCCAATGTACTCTTTGAAGGCTGTTTTGGCCGAGGCACTAAGTGCAATAGGTACTCTTTGAAGGCTGTTTTGGCCGAGGTGCTAAGTGCAATAAATAGTTTCTTTGGATCTGATTCCAGTGTTGCTTTTTATACATTTGCCTTTCCATTTGTGTGGTTTTAGTGCCCCAATGTTATTAAAACAGGGGTGAAATTCAGGTTGGGTGACTACCAGTATAATATACATGATTATTTTATTTGTCAGTCTAAAAGTGTTGTGTATGCTGCAAATGCCTGCACTGTGCAGCATTTTATGTAGGAAAAACTTGTAGAAAGTTTAGAGAAAGAATGTATGAGCATCTAAATGATATAAAAAACGGTTAAAGAACAGATGTGTTATCTAAACATATAATAGAACATAATGAATATGTATTTGTTTCTTTGTCTTACAGCAGATAGTTTTAGACAGCCAATGGAAGGTTTTACCAGAACATGTAGAATTATGTGAATTAAGGTGGCAATTTAAGCTAACTGCACTTGAGTATCCTGGCTTGAATGAATATACTAGTATAAACTGTTTACTAAAACTCAGGCACCTTGAGAGTTAACAACCCTTTTTAATTGTTTTATTGTTTTTAATTCTGATTGGTTGAGCAAGTGTTTGAATAGTAATATTTAAACCTGGCTTATTCTGATGGTTTTTGTTCTGAACAAGTCCCGTGTAATTTTATGGGGGATGAAAGCGCTTAACGTTTCTTGTGGTTGTATCCAATAAAGAGAACCGTTTCCATTTGAGGTCCTGTCTTTGGGTGCATTTCCTGTTCTTTTGGAGGCTTTTTACCACTGTTTTGAAAAACTATAAAATACTGCATGATCTCCTGGAAATTATGCAAGAGCAACAACAAAAGAGAAACTAAAAGGATTATTTTATGGACTTTATTGCAAGCGTTTGTGCAGGGACCAGGTTACAGTAACTGATCTTTGAATATTGTTAATTAAAAAATTCAGGTTACATGTCTGTGTTTATTCAGATTTGAGGGATAGTGGGTTAAATGTCACTAAATAAACCTGGGCCAGCAGCTACTTGGACTTAACATTGTTTTTGGTTAATTTTGAATCTCCTAGCTATACAGCACCAAATCAGACTGAGAGACCATTAGCGTGTTCCTTGATGAGAGAGAGATGGAACAATACCAACAGTATAAGGGCATCTTGTAATGGTGTATGCATAATTCTCACACATAAGATGGTCAAGCTTTTAATACCTTATCCTATAAACATGAGTCTTGGCATTATTTGATGTCCATGACAAAGTTTGTATGTTCATATTTACAGGCAAGGTAAAATGAAATGTGAGGTATTTATTTTCCCATTGCACATGCTATAAATCTTTGTTTTTAATTATGAGGATAGTCAGCCATGCTTGTATCCAGAGTTTAATCTAAATGCAGACCAGTTGTGACTGGGTCATGCTTGCTGTTTAAACGCAGGGAATGTACTGGTAAAGAATAGGTTGAGTAGTGACCTCTTTAGTGTGGCTGCCTTGTGAAAGTGGAAAGCAGAACCAATCAGGTAAGGTAAATACGCTTGGTGTAGCTGTTTAAGTGTGCTATCAGACACTGTAGCAATAACATATTATAGGGATATATATAACTGCTATTGAAGGTGGCACTTTTTTATAGAATTAACAGTTAATTGTTGGAGGCGGAGCACATTCATGTAGTGGCATTATGGGTGTAATAATGGAAAGCATGCGCTGTATGCTTATGAGGGGGGTTTGGTCAATTGACTGATGGCCTGTGTCTTACTCATAGTCCAGTCAGATGGAAATATATGAGTGAATGTTATCATGCCAGTGGGTGGGGAAAAACGTCTCCATCTTTTACATTTGCTGTGACCAGTTGAGGAAGGTGGGAAAAGGAGATAAAGGTTGGCACTGAAAGAAGTACTCACCCCTGCCTTAAAAATTTTTTTTTTTTTTTTACATTTCTGTATATACTGTTTATAGATATTAACAAACAATATCTGTTTTTAAACAGGAAACACAACAACACACAACTGGGGGGGCAAACTAACACTGCTCCAAAAAATAAATATAATAACAACTGCATAAAAAAAGAACAGTGAATGAACCATGCAGTCCACAAAGTAGATAATTCATAAAACAGCAACTTTAATGTAGGTAAGCACTTTCCCATACAAGCTTCTTCAGACCATCGAAAACAAATAACAGTCAATGTTCATTTAAATACTATACAGCTTCCAATCGGCACTCACTGAAGTCATAGTACCTTCATTTAAAGAGACAAACAAAATAAAACTCCACATAGAAGCCATACTGTTATAAAACCTTAATAACCTAACAAATAAAAATATATACATCATTAAATGCATAATACAATTAAAAACTTCCATGAAAATCATATACCTCAGTCAGACACAGCTATCTAATTGAAAGTTTTCTGGATTTCAGTGCAGGCTTAATAGAGGCTCTTTCATTAAGACCCTTGCCGCTATCAGCCCTTAGCCATAAAATCCATTTTACCTCCATGCTCTCGGTCAGATTACGAATATCACCTTCACTCAAGGTTGGTCTAACCAAGTCTATAACCATAAACTTGAAAGTGTGATTATCTCCCTGCTGCAACTTAATAACTCTAATGCTTATCTGAAATTTACAGTGAACTGCTCCCTGGATAGGATTGAGTACCTAGAGGTGTTTGTTGAGAGGATGAATAATGGTTTGGTAAATACAGGGGTGTAGAGGAAAAGCTGTTATAGAAACACCTTGTTACATAGGGACAGTATGCATCCCCAGTATGTCTTTACGAATGTCATAAAAGGGCAGGGGATGACAGCCACTAGGCTTAATGCCTCAGAAGGCTTCAATCGGGAGTTGGCACAACTGAAGGAGAAGTTTGTTGATAGAGGGTATAGCCTCACAGAGGTAGATAGGAACTTTCAGGGTCTCAGTATCTTAAGACAAGGGAGAATGAGGCCCTATTACTCACATGTTATTAGGGTTGAAGACAATCGGGTGATTACGTCTGAACATAGAGGGATGAAAATCCCGATGTATTGCATTACTGATGTGAAACCCATCATGGAAATTATTAGGAAGAACTGTGGGGTCCCTATTGTGGACCCGGCGGTGAGGAGGATAATAGGGGATGATCCCAGGTTTCTGTATAAGAACAAATGTAACTTGAAGAGATTGTTATGTTACTCGAAGGTCAGGGATGGTGATTACACCCAGGGTAATTATAGCACCCGCCCATGTGGACAATGTAACTTTTGTGGTTACCTGGATAGCACAGGGGGCTTTATACTTCCTGATACAGGGCAATGTTTCACCTTTAAGATTGCTGCAGATTGTAAACCTCAGCATGTAGTCTATTTAGCTACGTGCATAATCTGTCAGTCATTCAATGTAGGAAAAACAGACAGATCATTAAGAGACAGGGTTAGAGAGCATATGTATAACATTAGGATTAGATCACAGAATAATGCTCTTTCTAAGCGTGCAATTATGCAGGGAGATAATCACACTTTCAAGTTTATGGTTATAGACTTGGTTAGACCGACCTTGCCTGAAGGCGATATTCATAATCTGAGCAAGAGCAAGGAGGTAAAATGGATTTTAAGGCTAAGGGCTGATAGAGGCAAGGGTCTTAATGAGAGACCCTCTATTAAGCCTGTGCTAAAATCCAGAAAACTTTCAATTAGATAGCTGCATCTGATTGATGTATATGATTTCCATGGAAGTTTTTAATTGTATTATGCATCTAATGATGTATATATTTTGGGTCTATATTAGTAGTTCGAATGTACAATTGTCTGAACGCCGTAATATTGAACTGGGAAGTAAGAAATGTCAAAATAGCGAAGTCACGGAACACCAAATTTTTTCCCAGGGAAAAAATTTGGTGGGCCATTTCCGCGGCTTTGCTATTTTCTCCACTGTGGTGTGATCTCGGAATTGGTATATTTAAGTAGGGGGGTGTGGGGGCACAGCCCCCCACGTTGCGGGGTGTGGGGGCAAATCCTGCCCACATTAAGAACAGTTTGAAGTGTACGTGTGTTTTCTGGATTTGTACTGGAACAGCAATTTTTTTTTTCATGGGAAAAAAATCGCTGTTGTGAATGTTTGAACTTATTGCATTTCAAACTTCTGGGTTTGACATTTCAGTAGTCGAACTTATTGCAGTTCGACTATGTGATATAGACCCTATATTTTTATTTGTTAGGTTATTAAGGTTTTATAATATTATGGCTTCTTTGTGGGAGTTTTATTTTGTTTGTCTCTTTAAATGAAGGTACTATGACTTCAGTGAGTGCTGATTGCAAGCTGTATAGTATTTAAATGTACATTGACTGTTATTTGTTTTCGATGATCTGAAGAAGCTTATATGCAAAAGCACTTACCTACATTAAACTTGCTGTTTTATGAATTATCTATTTTGTGAACTGCATGGTTCATTCACTGTTCTTTTTTCTGCTGTTGTTAATATCTGTTTTTACTTTTGACAAGTCAAAATGATTTGTTTAAAACCATGATGGAAGGCAAATCAAAGGTAAGTGAAGAGCAAACTGGTCCTGCATCTCTTTTTTAGAGACATACAGTTACTAGAAACATGTGGAGGTGGACCAGTTAATGGATCCTGTCTACTAGTTGGAAGGACAGGATATTTTTATTAAAGTTATGGGGTCAACTTGATTGATAGGAAAGTTGTCTCTTGTATTGCGAAATGAATGAGAAGGCTCACAAGCCCTGTGAAGAAAGAAAGAGTTCTGAGTAGGTTAAAAGGTCACATAGAGTATCTTCAGCAAACTAACATTGGACCAGATGAACATGTTGTGGAAGAACTGTTATACAATAACAGTGCAGTCAAGTTGTAAGGGGTTAAGGAGAAATGGTGTGGTGGTGCTGTTTGACAAAACAAAAATGGCAGAATAGAAGGGGATTCTGCAAGATTTGGAGAGCAGAGAGTAGCAGGACAGAAGAGTGCAATATTATGATAAACGCTAACCATAATAACTATTTATATTCCTCCTATGGCTGAGTTAAATATAAGTTACGGTGGTGCAGTGGTAGCACTGTCGCCTCGCAGCAAGAGGTTCTCCTGTTCGATTCTCAGCTAGAGCACCTTCTGTGTGGAGTCTGCATGTCCTCCCTGTGGTTGAGTGGCATTCGAAAGACATGTGTGAATGGGCATGCCTTCGTTGAAGGTCGGGCGTGGAGCTGGCACCTTGGCACTGTAAAAATCTACTGCCAATCATTAGCGGGCTGGAGTTCTGCTGTGGCGACCCCTAACCGGGAAAAGCTGAAAGAAGAACAAATATTCCTCCTACAGCTGAGTTAAATATATTGAGAATCTTGACGAGTATGATTTTGTGCTTCCATAAGGGAGTCACAGTCAATGCACTAGAATCTGATATTTAGGTCATCGAAGATCAAAAAAAAGAGAACAAGCAAGCTTACAGGTTAACAAAAACAGAAAAGAAATTTGGAGCTTTTATTAATATGTTCAGGTAATTAGATGCTTGGGATAGACAGAGTAACTCAAAGATCAAGGCAATACATATTACAGTGCCTGGTGGGGGAGATTGGCCTACCTAATTAAATAGCAATTTGGGCAGAATCTGCATATTTATATCAGAATCCAAGGGTGGGTCCAATTTTGTATTCTGATCACATTAGTTAAAACTGAGATGAGCTTTCTTGCCAAAAGTCCACAGGAAATCCACAGAGACTTCCCATATATAAGATGGGCACTGGGTAAAAAAAGATTTATTGGATATTTTGCACAGTTGTAATGAGTGGAATGACACTGGTCAGGAAACAGGGAAACTTTTTCTGAGGATAATAATACAAGGCAGAACTGCTAAAACTAGGCATAATTTCAATCTAGAGAGGCAGAGGGAGCTCCAGGAATTGATTGGTTTGCAAAGGGATAAACAACTTTGAATCAGGAAGAGACTGTTAAGTTGTGTCAAATAAAAGTAAAAATTCAAAGAAAACAGGATAGAAGGATTTTAGTGCAACACCTGTTCAGGAGCTGTTTCACACAAATGATGCTGGAGCACTTTAAACTCTTGCAACCAGTGTTCAGCAGAAAAAAGATGAAATGGCAGTTCTCAAGCTGAGGACAGTTTGACCAGGAAATTCTTCAGGAATGAACATAAATATTTGAGAAGTTTGGGAGATATTACATAGATTTATATACATGGCTAGTGGTGTGGCAGAATGTGAGGAATGAAATAAAATAAAGTGCAGTTTAGCAGAGGTTGGTTTACCCAAAGTGATGGATCAACAAATAGAGTATCTTGAAAAAGAAATAAAAGAGGATATAAAAGAAGCTATCAGTAAGAAAAATGTAAGCAATACATATTACAGTGCCTGGTGGGGGAGATTGGCCTACCTAGCACAGGCTTAATAGAGGCTCTCTCAATTGTCATACAACTTTGGAAATTGAGTTGTGAAAGACTAGTGGACATTTGGTATAGGTTGCTTAATCATGTCTGGTCTAGAAGACAGGTCCCATCATCAAGGAAACAAGCACTGATAGTTTTATACTGAAAGTTTAGAAAGACCATTGGAGGTGAATTCCTACCCCTTTATTTCATGATTATAAAGTGCTCTTGTCCATGGTGGTCCTGTCTTTGGTGTTGTGCTTTAAGTCCTCCAGGCTTTCAGGCTTGTTTCTCTGGATGCCTTGTATGAATAACACTGTCTTCCTGATTCATCAGTGTTGGGGTCTTTCTTCTGCTACATGTCAGACTCTGTATGATTAGGGTTTTGTTGAGTAAAGTCTTTAAAAACACTAACAAATTGTAAAGACAGTTTTGTTCATACACAGCATCCAGTGAAGGGACCCTGGAAGAGCAGTGGACTAAAAGCACAACACTGCAGATAAGAGCACTATGACGACCCAAGCAAGATCATGAAGGACCAGTCTCTTTACTTATTTCTTTGTTCACCTTTACAGACACCATCACCCTCTTGTTTTAATGGAATGTTCTTCTGTTTTATCTTTAATGGTATTAATTTAATGATTACCATCCACATGTCCTTGATCCTTTTTTCTGTTTTCATACAGTGCAATTTTCAGGTATAAAAACAGGCATGGAATGAGAAAATAGCTCCTGAGGTTTGTTGGTGTTATTGCTCCAGTGTTTTTTACCACTACATTTCCATAATGGTTCTTTACACTTTTTAGGGGTGGATCTGAAGAGGATTATTTGAAAGAACTGGGACCAAATAGTTTTTTAGCTAATAGGATAGACTGGTAAACTTATAATTCCAGACATCAATTACTGATGTTAATTTTTTGCTACTTGCAAAGGTTTAAAAGGCTTTGTCACTATGGCTGGTGTACTAGCTCACTCCTGACTGATCAGAACTCCCTGATATGCAATTAAACAGACAGACTTCCTGACCAATCTGAAATAGATGAGCTTCTGGCCAAGGAGAGGCCAGTATACCTGGCACACCCCCAAGCTTATTGTTAACAAATGTGTATAAGATGAATGTTTGCATGTTTTATTTTAATGTAATACAGCTCTGCTCCATACCCACAATATAGACTTTTAAACTTCAACTGAGAGTTATGCACATTCTTTGCCAAACATTGCTCTAACTTGGATTATGTGCAGTGGCACTCCTTGTTTAACTTCCTCTGCAGGCGGTTTATCTGCCTTCCCTTCCCCCAAGGTAAGGGAGACTGTTTAACACACAAGTCCATCTCAGGATTAACTTCATATCTGTTGTGTTTTGAAAAGATGAGGAAGGATACATAGAATGTTAGTGAGAAATTAATAAGGATATCGCAGTTATTGGTGAAAAATGTGATAACCAAGAAAATGGCAAAGCAAAGACCCTGCAAACAAACACATACACACACACACACACACACACACACACACACACACACACACACACACACACACGCACGCACGCACACAAAATTATGGAACTAGTTATTTTAAACAGTTTGAGGGAAGAGGAGGTCAAGTCAATTGCCTTGGAAAAGCACTGTTTGCCAAATATTATAGTAAATGTACTTAGAAAATACCACAAATATTGGGCCAACCTAAAGGCCATGGAAAAGAAAAAGGCTTGTATTCATGGTTTATGAGAATTCTGTTTTAATGAGTTAACAGTTCATTGTGATTAGCATACATAGCTATAGCTGAAATAAGGATAGGGCTAGCATATACTTCAATATGGAGTAATATTTTTTTTCTTTTTTAAATGCACTTATTGATGTATTTGTTTGCTGTAATATTCATCATGTTCTTTCAGATAAGAATTTAAAATTTTGATGGCATTAATGTGTAGAGACAGATGAAATACTGAGACAACTGTAAAATGTAAAAATGTTTTCATTAGCAATATCTTGCATACTTGGCAGTATATAAACATTAATAAGCACTAATGGCTGGTGCCCTTTTGTTTCAAGCTGCAAGGACACGGTCAGATAATACGTCATGGTTGGTCACTAAGTTTTGTTATTATTCCTTTGCTATGTTTTATGATGTGCCTGTTCAGTGTCATTCAATAAAGTTGTATTCAAACAAGAAAAAAGGCAAATAAATAATAGATGAATAAATTATACTCTGAAGTATGCAAACAAGGTGATTATTTCATAACTTGTACATTACATAAAATACACAAATTATCCAAGAAGTCATTGAGTTAGTCCTTGTTGCTGCAGACGATTCGATTCAGAGTAGTTTAATTCAGTTTAAAGAGGATACAGACAGTAAGAAAATAATAAATTACCCAAAAGTAGCTGGTTGAAGTAAGTATGCAAACTGATGTCACATTTTAGAACCAATTCTTTAAGAAAACTGTCATTAGCCTTAGAATAACAAGACTATTTTTTCTAGCACTGATTATTCAAACACAAATAAAAAAATTGTAAAAGCCACACAGACTGGATCAGTAAGACATATGAGAAAAAAGTTTGATATCTCTGGGACAGTACTTTCAAAGGTCAAGTTGCAACATAGACACAATAATGTGCTACAAGGCCTACACAGTACAGGAATTATTCATGTACGTCATGCTTAAAAAGACACCCAACTGGCAGAATGACATCGTCGGGTGATAAATAGTTTACAGTTCAAGAATGAAATCTTAAGTGTGATATATCTTGTTCCAATTGCATATAAATCTAGTTGCAGTTATATTTGCTGATTTCCTATCATCTAGAAACGAAACAGCCAGAGGCACAATGGTTTATGTTGTGATTATGTACAAAATAAGCTCAGTTATACTCACTAAACAACTAATTCAGAAAAAAATAGGTAAGGAAAATGCATCTGATGAATGAAAACAACATTTTCTGGACAGCCTCCAGTTTTGGGCTATAAGGGTTGCATCTTTACTGTTTACAGATGAAACTGTCCTTGTACTCATGTGACTGCATTCCAGCATGTGTTGGAACAATTCTGTGTTGATTGTGCATTGGTTTGCTAATAAAATCTGCGCATCCAGGTCAAAAGTCATGGTTGCCTCCTGGATTGCTTAATGAAACTAAGGGGAGAACAGATACTTGGATGGAAAAATGTAAGTATTTTGAAGTCTTATTTACAAGTATAGGTACAGGTGATTAGCAGATTGAGCACTGAATGGTGCAATGACAGAAATAATGCAGGTATTGCTCAGGACTGGGGCGATGAAGCAAGAACTGAGTGATTGGATACATTATTTAATCTGCAGCCAGACTTTTTCCCCATTCTCACCCCTGATTATGAGCTTTGGAAGTAACTGTAAGGATGGGTTCAGGGGGAAAACTAATAAAAACGGAGCTCCTTCACAGGATAGCTGTAGAGCGGTCAATTAACTTGGTTTGGGCACTTTATGAGGATGCCCCTGGATACATCCTGTGAGGATGCCCCCCTGCATGTCTTCCATGTGAAGTGTACTAGACATGGCTCACTGGGAGGGGAATCAGGACACTTTGGAGAGATTATATCTCTCATCTTCTTGGGAAAATCTGAGAATTCTGCTAGATAATTTAGAGACTGTTGTCAGGATTTGGAAAGTCTAATATGCTATGCTTTGCTTGCTGTCACTGGAAACAACACCAGGACAAACGGTTTAGAAAATACTAGAGTGGATGCACGTAAGTATGAATGGATGCATGGATGGATGGATGGACTGCTCTAACAATGAATGGAAGGGAAAAAGTGCTCTGCAATTAGCCTTCCTAATAGTGCAAAACAAGAAACGGGTATAAAGGACTAACATTTGGGCCAGTGTTTAATTTGGTCATAGACAACATCATCAATGAGTCTCTTGTCTTAAACAATATCATCTTTGAGAAACTCTTACTCAGTTATGAAAATTAGAAATGATATCAGTCAGGCACAAAGATTCCATGAATGAATACCTAAAATAAAAAAAGTAAAAAAATACAACTGGCAGATAATAACAGCAAGGTCAGTTTGTGGACTAATTCAGATAAGATCCCCTTGATGCAAGTTCTTAGCCATAATAGAAATGTTTAGTTGAGTCAGGCAGTGTCAACGGTTTAGAATGTAGACTGCGTCAAGTACACTGTAGTCGGAACTGGTCCCATAACATAATAACATCTCTTACCTAGAGCAGAAAGTGGCAGTTGTACTAAATTGTACATGGATCCAGGACTTATCTAGTCAATACAAAAGCAGAGCTGTACTAACACGTTTACTGCCGGCAGCCAGTTGCAGGTGTGATGGATTGTAGCTGGACTGAAGGGTAATTCAGCCAATGCAGGAACAGAGCTATACTATCAATGGTTACCATGGGCAGGCACTGTCAGCAGTGACTGGTTATTGTTTACCATGGGCAGGCACTGTCAGCAGTGACTGATTATAGATGGATACAGGAGTAAGTCAGTTAGCAAAGTAGGAGAGCTGTCACAATGTTTAAACATGGGAAGCTATGCTGCAGGATGTTTGATCTTGATCGAGTGGCACAGTGGAACAGCAGTTAACACTGTCACCTCACAGAAAGAAGTTCTCCAGTTCAATTCTTGGCAGCGGTGCCTTCTGTGTAGAGTCTGCATGTCCTTCCTGTGTTCATGTGGGTTTCCTCCAGGTACTCTGGTTTCCTCCCACATTCCAAAGACATGCATCTAGTGAGTTGATCCCCAGGCCTCCACTAAAAATAGACTCTGTCCTAGTCAGACTTTCCTGGTCAACAAATGTTAAATAGATAAATAAATGATGAAGCCTAAACAGTGCAAGGATCTGAGCACATAACAGGAGTGTGTCAGTTCTTCAGAGACAAGTGGTAGCTCAAAGTAATAAAAGCTTGTTTAATGGTCAATGTTTCTACCATCCAACTAGTTGATTCAGGAAGTAACCATCAGATTAGGTATCCCTTACAGCAAAAAGACGGTTTAATTGGTGGAAAATTTGAAGTCATAGGGCCAAAGGAATTATGGTTAAAAAGATTGGAACCATAGCCAGATGGGTGACTGTGTTCATCCAAAGCATGACTCCAGATTCATTCCTTGCTTGTAGACAAAACAGTCTTGACGTGCATTATGGAGTGCCAATAGCACATCTATCTTTCATATGTAAAGGAAACCAGCTTGCTGATTTGATGTAGTGATAAGCAATACCTCTGCCTACGGTGTAGACAGAAGTTAGGTCAAGTGTGCTGTCCCAATTCCCATCAATATGTACAGGCTAGTTAAGTGAGGAGCTTTGTGGCATTAATGCATTCTCTTTTCAGCCAATACTTAAACACCATCAGTGGACCACAATGGTGCTCTCACTTTTAGTTTTATCATATCCAGGCTTCTTTGCATAATAGGTACATGCCAACAGATGGGAATTTAGGACTGAAATTTGCATTCACAGAGCTTTAGATAATTCATACCATCAGACTTGTGATTACTGAGAGTTAGCATTTGTTGGCAGTCCTGAGATTTACGCTAATGTTGAAGCCCCATAGGTTCTACCTGTGAGACTAACAGTAATGGCACTTTTAATAGCATGAGGAACAGGTACTTTCCTCTGAGAAGCAGGATGTGCGGGAGGAATTTTCACAAGCAGGATAGATAGGCTAACTTCTTGCTTGAAGCCAGTTGAATTCCCTGTTAAAACTTTCCATCACAGCATCAAAAAGTCAGGTTCTGTTTCATTCTTAACAAGTTGGTAGAACAGGCTTAAGGTGTTCAGTGAACACAATTAGGCATGACCTCTACATACCCAACAGATACAACTTACGTTTTACTAGCTCAGGTAGTAGAAAACACCTCCCTAACTGGTGGCAGCTGCTTGCTGCAGATGGAAGTTAGGTATGGAGTTTCTCTTCAAATTACAGTACCACTGACTAGCTTTTTTTATAAATATAGTCTTTGACAGCTGAGGTACAGTAAGCTCACATTTTAGGACATAAAAGGATTAAAATCCACATGACAGCCCTCAGTTCTTATGGATTCAGTTTTATCAGATGTAGACATTAAGTAACAGATAATTACCAATACATAGATGCATGGGGTTTTGAGGGTGTGAATTAAAATTCACAGACCTTATTGAAATGGTATAACTAGAACTTAAACTAATGAGTAGGTATTTCAACAAAGTTCCTTGACTTATGCTGACAATGAAGCCATTTGGCTAAAAGACGAAAGATTCTTCAAATCTCAATTCAGTGGAACAAGTTGTTTGAAAATGGTCAAAAGATGGCATTGCCAAACTGAGATACTCACTTTTCCTCTCACTTCCTTGTCTGCTTATTTTAATTCCATAACTAGCCAGTAACTGTGAAATGGGCAAGTATATGCCTAGTGTATGTTGTGCTTTTTCAATCATAATGCCACAGTCAGCAGCCCAGCATGAAGCTGTGAATCACTGAAAATGTCAGTGGCATTTTATGTTGCATGCCTTTCATAAACAATGCTTGTTCTCCAAGAACAATTCGGTTGTTACTTGTATAGAAGAGTGAAAGACTCTGTGCACCACTAATTATCTGAATAGTTTTTATGGGTAAAAAGGACAGGCAAACCACAGGGCATGACAGTGTAGTTATCCTAAGGATGAACTTGACAACAATTATGGGGACATCTAAGAGCATTTGTATTTTTTTTCTGTCCCTTGTCTCTCCACCATGAAGAACTACTGCCCTGCCCATGGCCGTTCATTCCCCCAGCTTCAAGAATAGAGCTGGTTCTGGTACAGTTATCACCCAGACAGCCAGAGGGCTTTTCTTTTTTTATTTTAGCACTAGCCCCACCTCCCAGCAGCTGACATGCATCTACAGATTTAACACTTGCTCTGCCTTTCCCTGTGCCTGTGCATATGGTGCCATATGTCTGATGAAGGCTACCAAGCAGACATGGCTTGACATTGCCAAGACCACTCCCTGGCCCACATTGTATATATTGCACTCATGTCTCTTCCATTAGGTGCCAGAATTATAACAGTCCAGATCATCTTCATCCCACTAGGATAAGTGAACCAGCACCACCCACCTCTTCCCTCCCTTCCTCCCTCACCACCAGCCCTGCTACTAGCAAGTCCAGGGCAATCTGGATGACAACAAGGCCATCATCATTCTCTGTCACAGAACTAATTGTTCCAAGTGACATAATTTAGGGTGGGAGCAAGCAATATGAAACATCCTCATTTATGGCATTGAAACATAACCCTTCACATGTATGCATGAATCCTGTGTTTTTCTGTTTGCCTTTCAATGTCAGATTTTTTAACTGGAACACTTCCCAGGTAATTTGCAAAAACTGAACCATGTTTAGTCAAATCTACTTCTTTTATTACTGGATCTTTTTAAACTTTGGAAAAAATGAATAAGAATGAAACTGTTGACGTCAACAGTCCACTGCAAAAGTTACAAGTCACAAAAAAAAAAAAAAAACTGTAAGCCTGTTTCCTACCTTTCCTGTAATTAGTGTTCCAGATACAGATTTGCTGTATCCAGGACTGTTTGTAAGCTTCTGAGCCCCCAAGCCTTTCGGTGTTGGAGGGAAGCCTTCTAGCTTATCAGTGAGAGTGGAAAGCATTAGGTAACCTGTCTACCACATAGGGAGTGGTTCTGGCCCAGAATTTGTAGTTATTGGCTGTTTGGGCGGTCTTCCATCTCTCTCAACTTTCTGATTTGAAGGCCTGCATTTGCACTTGTTTCTGTCCTGTAACTCCTGGGCCCATCTCATTTGCTCACTCAAAAAAAAAAAATGTTATCTGCTTTTACTGTATTTGTGTTTCTTCCTACTTTATTTTGCTTTTGCATCATCTTAAAAGTACTCAATTGTATTTATTACTGCTTGGTGTAACTCATTCTAAGCCTTTTAGTTTAAGCACTTGGGCTTCAGACCAGTTGTTTTACATTAAGAAGGTTTGTGGTCTGCACTATAGTGGCAGAACAGGTAGCTTACATCCTTCTAAGTTGGGAACTGCTGATTGAGGGCTCAGTGTCTGTTATTCTAAAAGTGTATTAATTCTGGTTTAAGCACTTGGGCTTCAGACCAGTTATTTTACATTAAGAGGGCTTTTGTGGGAGGAGAGGCTGGACTCTGCCCTTCTAAGCTGGGAATTTCTGGTTAAAGGCTTATAGTGCCTGCATATTTTAACTGCTTCTTACTGAAATTGTTACACCTTGTTTGCTGTAGCATAGACTAGATCCAGGCCTGCTGAATCTAGCTTTGTTTATATAACTTGAGCACTAATCCAGGCATTCTTTAAAGTATTCAATTGTATTTATTATTGCTTGGTAGTAACTTGATTAAAGTGTAGCTATCATTCTAAGTCTTTTAGATTAAGCACTTGGGCTTCAGACCAGTTGTTTTACATTAGGAAGGTTTGTGGTCTGCACTGTGGTGGCAGGACAGGTAGCTTACATCCTTCTAAGTTGGGAACTGCTGACTGAGGTCTCAGTGTCTGTTATTCTAAAAGTGTATTAGTTCTGGTTTAAGCACTTGGGCTTCAGGCCAGTTATTTTACATTAAGAAGGTTCGTGGTCTGCACTCTTGTGGGAGGAGAGGCTGGACTCTGCCCTTCTGAGCTGGGAATTTCTGGTTAAAGGCTTATAGTGCCTGCATATTTGAACTGTTTCTTACGGAAATTGGTACACCTTGTTTGCTGTAGCATAGACTAGATCCAGGCCTACTGAATCTAGCTTTGTTTGTATACTTGTTGTTTGTTTGCTTGTTATTTCCCTGAAACGCTAATTCCACCTAAAACGCGGCTTTTCAGCACTTTTGTGGATCCCTAGTGATATCTGCATTGCTTATTGTACTTATTTCCTTGTTTCACTTGAAAGAAAGTTACTGTTTGTCGTTTTTGCATTTACGTTACCTGTAACACATTGCATTTAAGTTACCTGGCACTTGCTCACTAAAGCAATTATATAAGTCAGCACTAAAAAATTAAAAGCACTACACCCTCACAAACTCCCATGAGTACCTTGTTCCCCTTCCCATTGGCACATTTTTTCATTTATAAAGGAATTCCCAATACTATTCTAGCATGTCAAAAGGTCAGTTGTCAATCTTCTCTCCGGTCCAGCTGGTGAATCTGGGAATCTTGAGGCAATGTTACAACTGCCTCATGTACACAGACAACCCTCTCCTCCTCCCAACAAATTCCAACACATGTGAGAGATGCAACCATATAGCCAAACTGGAGGCTAAGCTCTCTCAACTCAGTACTGGCGTAACCAGTCAGGAGGAGAAGGAAACCACACTCACTACAATTCCAGTCTCACATAGACCTACCATGACAGCAAACCAAACACATAAAGACACAAAACATACTTGGAGGCTCTAAATAAAAATCTGCCTAAGCAGCAGAGACCTCCAAAGCAGACACCCAAGCAACCGCTACCCCAAAACAAAACACGTGCAACACATAGCTCACAAAGCCAGTGTGCCAAACAGTCACAGCCCTTAAGGCTAAACAACACACCTGATACACTTGTAATAGGTCACTCTATCGTCAGGCACACTGACATCCCGCCCACCAGGCTGAACAAGGAGAAGGTCACGGTGAGCTGCCTGTCGGGCGCTAGGATCTGCCACATAACACAAGCACTCAGGTCACTCCAAGTCAAGTACAAATATGATTCAGTCATTGTCCATGCTGGTGTGAATGACCTGAGATGTACCTCCCTGGACTACATGAAAAGAGACATAGAGGAGCTCTCTGAGCATCTAGCCCAGGCCGGTATGACCCTGACCTTGAGTAGCATCTTACCCTCACCAAGAATGATGCCACAATATGAAGACAAGATGATCAATTTCAACAATTGGCTTAAGTATTGGTGTCATTCAAAGGGGATCCAATGCCTGTCAGCCTGGGATGACATGCTCGACAAGCCACGATGCTTCGCTAGGGATGGCTTGCACTTGTCACCCCTGGGCTTTCGGATATTGGCAAAGGCTCTTGCTACCCCCATAGTACCTTTTTTAAGCAAGGCTCAAAAGACAAACCCACCTCCATAGGTATCACAAGGGATAAGAAACTAAGAGCAATGCTACTCAATGCCAGAAGTCTAAACCTCAAGATGCACGCACTTGAAACTCTCCTTAGCATGGAGAACATCGATATCTGTGCAGTAACAGAAACCTGGTTCAAGGCTCCCGAGAGCACCCCAGCACTACCAGGTTATACCTCATACCATGCTTTTCGGCCCCAAAACTTGGACTGAACCACAAAAGGAGGGGAGTATCAATATTCGTCAAAGATACCCACACCTCCAGGTTGGTGGCACAGCACGAAGCATCAGAGACTATCCATGTGCAACTAACAGTGGGTAAAACTGCCTTCCAGTTTATAGCCTGCTACAGACTACCATCCCAAACCCAGGGACCCCATTCGGCCTTCCTGAGAACACTGGAAAATATGAAGGTCTCTCCAAACACCATTATATTGGGCGACTTCAACTACCCAAACATAGACTGGGAGCATTACTCTAGCTCCAACACCCTAGCCCAAAGGTTCCTAGAATTTATAAACTCAAATGCTATGGAACAACTTGTAACCACTCCCACAAGAGGGGAAAGCATACTGGACCTGATCATCACCAACATGGGGACTCTATGCTCCAGACCAGAAGTGTATCCCTCACTGGTAAGATCAGACCATAAACTAATCTCACTGGATATTCACATCCTGACCCCACCCCCTGCCCAGAAAACCACAGTGAAAAACTTCTCTAAAGCAAATTTCACACTCCTCAAAACTGAGGTGGAATCCTTCAAAGCCCCCTGGCCTGTGGAAAATATGGCCCAGACCGCAGAATCCTTTATAAACACATTCTATTAACACCTTCAGGAGTGCATGGATCATGCAATTCCAAATAAAACCAGGACCCAATCCTCCAAAGGCAGACATCCTGTCTGGTGGACCCCAGCCATAAACCAACTATACAATAGAAGGAGGAAGCTACTACATGATAGAGCAAAATCCCAAAAAGGGAAGGCATCTCTGATCAGTATTAGCAAAAAACTACAGGCACTCATAAAATCGTATAAGGCCAGCTTCTAGAGAAAAATTGCACAGGACACTAAGGATAATCACAAGGCTTTCTTTAGTTATGTTAGGAACATGGATGGGAATTCCCAGATATGCTCAGAATTAGTCCAAAATGACAAAAAATACACCGAACCCACAGACATTGCCAACATCCTAGCTGACAGGTTCAGTGCAACCTCCCCACCAAAAGGGCAAATATCTATCCCAGCAGAGTGCTGCCCCCCTGACATCTCAGATGCTCAGGTAAGAGCCGCCCTCTCCAAAGCAAAAAACACAGCATCAATGGGACCAGACGGTGTTCCCGGCTGTGACCTACATGAACTCCAAGAAGAGCTAAACCCAAACATAAAACAACTGTTCAATCTCAGCCTTACTACAGGATATGTACCCAAAGAGTGGCGTACAGCAACAGTGGTCCCTCTCCACAAAGGTGGTGCCTCAACGGATCCTGGAAACTATCGCCCCATAAACCTGACTAGCTTGGTCTGCAAAGCTATGGAAAGGATCATCATGGACCTCATAAATAAAGATATTGGGGACCTACAGACACTGGATCCTACCCAGTTCGGCTTTGTTAAGGGCAGATCCTGCCTCTTAAACCTGGTCAATTTCTTTGAAACAGTCACCAAGGCCATCGACGAGGGGAAGGTGGTCCACACAGCCTACCTGGACCTCGCAAAAGCCTTCGATACAATACCCCACTTGGGCATTATAGATAAGCTCACCAGCTTAAATATAAACCCCTATGTCACTAGATGGGTTGCAAACTGGCTCAAGGACAGAACCCACATGGTTAGAATTGCTGGAGCCATGTCAGACTCCAAACCAGTTACAAGTGGCATCCCACAAGGCTCAGTCCTGGGACCTCTCTTGTTCGGTATATATTTCTCGGAGGTACAGGCCAGCATGGAAGGACTGTGGCTGACCAAGTTCCCAGATGACTGCAAACTGGGCACTATAATCGACTCTCCAGCCGACACAAGCATCCTCCAAAAGGGCCTCATAGAAACAGACAACTGATGCCAGAGCCATGGCCTCAAGCTAAACGCCAAAAAGTGTATATTCATCCCCTTTGGCAAAAACAAAGTGCCCACAAATTACCACATAGGTGGTAATCCATTAAGCACAGAAGAAGTAATTAGGGACCTGGGGACCCAAGTTGATAGCAATCTCTCATTTGACAACCACGTGGCCAAAATGGTTAGAAAAACATTTTATATAGCCCACCTAATCATGAAGGGATTCACATCTAGATCAGGGGAGGTCATCGTGCCTCTTTACTCATCCCTCATCAGGCCCATAATTGACTACAATGCCCCTTTTGGGATGTACCTTACCAGACACCTGCAGCAACTGGAAAGACCCCAAAAGTACCTCACCAAGAGGATCAAAGGGCTCAAACAGATGCCATATGCTGCCCGGTTTAAGAAACTCCAGCTCTACTCAGTGGCATACCGCCTGCTCATAGGCGATCTGTGCCTGACATATAAAGCCATGTCCAACCCGGAATTAATGGACATGCTGCACCTCAGAAAATCCAAATCCCATTGAGCTACGTGCTCGAGAGACTTGAATCTCAGCATTGAAATAAATAGAACATGCTGGAGGGACAGATTCATAACCCAGAGGCTCCCTTCACTCTGGAATAAAATCCCAGTCCAGGTTAGGCAGAGTCCTTCATTGACTCTCTTCAAGAGGAATCTTGATGAGTGGATGGGAGATCGTAGGTTTACCCCGGGTATCACTTCTGTGTCACTGTTAGACAGAGGCACAGTATACTAACCTCGGAAAAGGGCATAGCAAAATTAATTTAAAATGGGTGGCGAAAGCCAAACACACTCTGGCTACGCTTATAAATGCCCTAGGGCAGATAGCCTAGTATGAACCTATGAATCTATGAACCTATTTGTAGCAAATAGCATATTACATTATATACCACACAGATATTTCTGCAGTGCCTTGGCCCTGACTGCAAATGCATTGAAACAAATGCAATAACAAACAAGTGGCATCTCCTAAGCAAGCCCCCTAATACCTTGCACTTGCACCAGTGGCAGTTCCCATCTTCATCCCACTGAATCTATGCCTCTGTGTTTCTACTTGGAATAGCTTTTTGAAAAACATAACAGATCAGTTTGGAATATACTGACTTTTAATACAGTATTAATCTTCTTTCAGTGGTTTCTGAATTTATATCACCTTGCTTTATGTCAGTTTCTTTTAGCTAACCTCAACATGTGGTCACTGACATTTTTTCGGAGCTCTTGGGTTCTGATGTATATAATGTGAGCATGTATTTTTTTATGAACATTTAGTTGTCCATAACAGAAGAAATTTACATTATACAGCAAGTGTGTTGCATGGATTCTGCACTATAAAGTTAAACTCCACATCCTTATAGTAGCGTTCCCCTGGTGTGAGATTCTACCCATGGGATGAATGTCTTGTGCCTGTGAATTGGGACATTCCAGTGGTAACAAGAATGCAATAAAGAAAATGAGATAATGATTCATGGCTGCGTTAATGACTAAGTGCCTAATTTTTCTGGAAAAAAGTCATTAAATCTGCATAAAGGATAAGCAAATATTTACTTTGGATTTGTAGTGTGTCAGACTCAGTAAGAAGCAAAATGTTTATAAGCCAAAATGTCCAACATTACAGCAAATGCTCATAAACCAGGGAAGAAATAGCATTCATCACACTAAAGACTCATCTTCGTGCCGCACTTTCCTAAACTGTTAATTCTTCCTGTAGCAGATAGAAGGCATCTTCTTATACAGATGTAGCTCTATTGCTAGGAGAAGAATTAATGGCAGAAGTTTCAGTGGGGCCGACAAAATTAAGGAATGTAAAATAAACACCAACCAAATAGAAATGAAAAAAACAACCAAAATGTCCACTTTAGCCCACAAACCTGTGCTACACACTTTATTCTGGTATTTCAGCTTATCGCCTTCTTTTTTTTTTTTTTCAAAATTAAGGAATGTATCATATCAAACAATAAAGATAGACTCATTTGCCCTTTCCTGAGAGCAGTAATTTACACTTATAAATGACTGTTAGAGATACTTTAAAAATGTGTAAATTTAATGTCTAAATATACAAATAAAAGAGTCTTTTTCCTGCAGAACCCTCAGTCTTTTAAGGCATTTGTTAGAAACCATGCAGGTCTACAGGGATAAGGGCTCATATTTATTTGATGACCGGGGAAGTCCACTAGGCCAAGAAGAGCCCGTTTTAAGTGGAGACCCAGGGAAGAAAGCTCCAAAGACAAATAAACAAGTAAATTACAAATATAAACAACGCAGTGTGATTAGTTACATCAAGCTGAGAATACAGTGTAATACATATGAGGCATAATACTTATAATACATGCAAGGAAATACAGATAATAGAACAGTGGTGGAAAGGTTTTGTAAGTACACAGTTATAGTACATACATGTTATAAAATCACAGTTCCAGATATACAAGGAGATCTAACAAGGTTAGCCACAGTGCAGCAGGAGACTGTCCTTTGTGGGTAGTGGAAAGTAGTAGTAGGCAATGTAGTGGTATGAGAACTGGGTGTGTTAAGGGGTGGGAGTTTGAATGGTTAGGGGAGAAATTTAGGTAGGAAAGTTGCATATGACTGATCCATCTGTCTTCAGGTACATTTGTAAGGGAAAGGTTTGACTACTTCCAACCCCGCCATATACAGAACAGTGTGTTCTATTAGAATACATATCTTCTAACCCTTTTCCTAATATAGGCTAATCACCCACCCACTTCAAGAACACGGAGAAAGGCTGAAGTTTTGCTCGAAATGATGTTGGGTTATATCATCTCAAGCTTAGGTGAACTCTGTTTCAGACCTTTCAAGTGAGCTGCAGCACTCTTACCCAGATCATTTACGTACCTGGTTAATTCATTAGTGTCACATGACTGTACATTGTATAAGGAAGATTTGCCCCAAGCCCTGAAAATGGGAACCCACCAAATTCAAAACAGTGCACGTGTGTCCTATAGCCTTAATGCACCTTGCTGCTAAAACATTTAAGTAGGTTCACCCCTATATCAGTTAAACATGTTTAGAAATATGGCCTTCTATCGCACGTGCATCACAATTTCTGAGTGGACAACAGTATTACCACATAGATAGCATACCTCACAGGCAGAGTTTTACAGGGTATTAACCAGAAATTGCTTCTGTCAACAGTATTCCTGAGCATTATGAAGGCTTTGGACTCAGTACTGATAATCACATTCTCCCTTTGAAAAGGCTGAAATATGTTCCTGTGAGTAAATTTAGGGAGCTGGTTGCAACAATGTTTAGTGGGCAGAACAGTCACAGAAGGCACAGAGACTGTTCTTATAATCCTTTAAGTGTTCACATTACCATATCCCAGGGAACAGCACCTAGGTTTGTCTTATCCATCATGTATGTCTGTAAGATTGGGTAATAAAGATCAGTGATATAAACTACATCTCATCTATCTATATATCTATCTGTCTAGAAAACAATACAGTGTGACTAAAGGAGAAAATTAAAAAAAAAACATCCCCACAATAAAATAACACTGTGTAAGACACAAATCAACATTAATGCACATTTCTGGAACAAAAATTGCCACATTATTTGTCAATAATATGTGTTAATTATATGCAAGTAGATAGCATCTAAATGCATAAAACCTTCATGAATAAAATAAATAAAGCTTAAGGAATTAATCAAAGTGAAAGAAACATTCTCCTGGAACAAGGGGTTCCTGATGAGACTATTGCAGTTTTTCACACTCTAGTTTGTTGAGACCTAGGGGCCAATTCAGAAGGATTACCATGAGGCATAACTTATGAGTCTGGTGTACACCTCTCAATAACCATTTCCAGTTCACTGACAGCCCTACCACAGTGCTGTACCACAAAGTGGTGTAGCATTCCCTATCACAAATCGTAATGCAACATTCTTGGGGCGTAGCATATGCTAATATAGCAATAACCCACGCCTGGGTGTGGGTAATGCGGATTTACCCACGGTTATGGTTTGGTCCGGACCAAACAGAGACAACTGTGGGTAAATCCATTACCCACACCCAGAAGTTGGTTATTGCTATTATACTATGACATTATTTAAGAAAAGAAATAATTACTTTTCTTAAATAATGGCATTGTATAATGCCTCTTTGCTGCCCTTCAGCTGTCTGGTATCCGGCAGTTCTGATGTACTGCGCATGCCTACGAGAACATCAGAGCTGTGGCCAAACGGAGAAAGCAAGATCTCCATTGCTTTCGCTATGTTAAATGGGTTTAAAAAATAAGCAACGGAGATGTCCGTTGCTTATTTTACTATGTTAAACCCATTTAACATAGCGAACAGTAAAAAGCAATGGAGATCTTGCTTTCTCCGTTTTTTTTAAACCTGTCTCGCTATGTTAAATGGGTTTAACATAGCGAGACAGCTTTAAAATAAGCAACGGATCTCTGTTGCTTATTTATGTTAAACCCATTTATTTAAAAAGCAACGGAGAAAGCAAGATCTCCATTGCTTTTATGTTAAAGGAGTTTAACATAGCGAGACAGCTTTATAAAAAGCAACAGACATCTCCGTTGCTTTTTTTAAACCTGTGTCGCTATGTTAAACTCTTTTAACATAGCGAGACAGTATTTTAAAAGAGACTTATACTAATGGAAAAAGTCTGGGCGACCGGACCTTTTTCCATTAGTATAAGTCGCTGGCCAATCAGCATGCACGTTTTGGAATATTGATGGGGGGTCATGGTATAATATAGCAATAACCCACACCTGGGCGTGGGTAATGCTGGATTTACCCACGGTTGGTGTGGTTTGGTCATGATGGCAAAGCCCGAGTGGCCAAACAAAGACAATTGTGGGTGAATCTAGCATTACCCACACCCAGAAGTGGGTTATTGCTATTATACAATGACATTATTTAAGATTAAAAATACTTACTTTTCTTAAATAATGGCATTGTATAATGCCTCCCTGCTGCCCTTCCGCAGCTGTCTGGTATTATGCGGCAGTTCTGATGTACTGCGCATGCGTATGCTTATGGAGTACATCACAGCTGTGGGTGAAAGCAATGGAGTATTCAAGATCTCTGTTGCTTCTTACAAAGTGCCTCACTATGTTAAAGGATTTTAACATAGCGAGACAGCTTTAAAAAAAGCAAAGGAGATCTCCGTTACTTTTTTTAAAGCTGTCTTGCTATGTTGTTTAACATAGCGAGACAGTGTCTAAACAGCAACGGAGATCTTGCATTCTCCGTTGCTGTAAATAAAAGACTTATACTAATGGAAAAAGTCAGGGCGACCGGTCATTTTTCCATTAGTATAAGTCTGATTTACAATGTGCATACTGACCAATCAGCGTGCACGTTTTGGAATATTAATGGGGGGATCATTGTATAATTACTCATGTCTTCTCTCTCCAGAAATCCCTGCAGTCAGTAGTGTAGCTAGGGTGGGATGAGAGGGGCAGCTGCTCTGAGCACAAAGTATAAGGGGGCATGATTGTCCATCTATCATCCTAATCGATCTTTTAAAAGCCAATACTGCATTTGTGGTCAAACTTGAGTGCTGCAGTGCTCTGCGTGTGGTCTGTGCTGTAGCAAGAAGTTTACTACAGTTTAAAAGTGATTTTTTTTAACTAAAACCTGAGTGCTGTAGCACTGTGTGCAGGATATGAATTGTAGCTAACAGTTTGGTACAGTTTAAAAGAGAAACTATTTTGTTTATTTAAACAAAAACCTGAGCACTGTAGTACTCTATGCAGCCAGAGGTATGAACTATAATAACTGTTTGCTCTGTTTGTAGTAAGCTGTTTGTTACAGTTTAAAACAAGAATTTATTTATTTATTTATTTTAACTGAAGTGTGAGGAAGTAGGGTCGGGACACAGAAATGGGACCTGAATGGCTGGGGCAGGAGGGGGTGGGGTGTGTGTCATGTATCTGGTTACCTGGTTGGTCAGCTAGTGAAGGAATGGACTTTTTTTTTGTTCTTCCCTTGAAGCACTGTTCGGGGTCGGGGTGCTTAGTAGGTACTGTGGTACTATCTGCAAGTTTTGCAGATTTTTTTTTTTGGTTTTCACTCACATTCACCCATTTCTCATTCCTTCCAATAGATGGGTGAGATTACATTAGAGATAAGTGCCAGAGAGTTTAGCAGGCAGGTAGTGGTTGGAGGGAAATGACTGTGTGTATGAGTGTGGCTGCATGTGTGAGTATAAGCAGAGGGATGAGTGGCCTCAGGAGCGTGTGTGTGTGTGTGTGTGTGTGTGTGTGTGTGTGTGTGTGTGTGTGTGTGTGTGTGTGTGTGTGTGTGTGTGTGTGTGTGTGTGTGGCTGTGTATACAAGTGAATGTATGAATGTGTGTCAGGGGGCTGTCTTTCCGCTATAATTCCCTAGACTAACAAGCAATAGTTTTTCAGCATGAAAGATGTGTAGCAGGGAGAACTCTCCCTGTATCATAGCCTATACACTTAAAAGATAAAAGAACAGCTTTACAGCACAAAACACATGGGGTGAGGAGCACTAAACACCAGGGACATTTTATATACAGTGCCATAAAGGCACTTAAAGAAGATTTAAACCTTGTGCGCTCTGCACTCATACACAATTTGTGTATGTTAGTCCTCTACACCACCACCACTGGACACCAGGGATGTTTCTAGCATTCTCTCTTAAATGTTTAGAAATAACAAAAAAGTGAAAGAAAAAGAAGGAGAAGTTTCAAGCCTTGCACCCATGACACAGGCAGCAGCATTCTACAAGTATGAAAGTTTAATGCCTGGCATTATCCAGTGATTGCAATGGCCCATGAGTCACACAGGACAGGTCACGTACAAGGAGGCAACTGCAGGAGCATTCTGTAATATCAGGGACAGCTGAGAAGGAGGGGACCGTGTTCTTGTGTAGGGAGGTTTTGGGACAAAGCCAGGAGGAACACTACACAACACTAAGGAAAATGTTTTTGCTTAAAAAGTTAATAAAGCAACAGGTCTGTCATTAAGATGCACTTTATAATCAGTAAGAAGAATAGAACTCTAATGTCTGGCATTACTGACAAGCTGTAAGGATCCATGGTTTACAAGGGAAGGGAAAAAAATAATAAGAAACGCTAGGGATCTTCTGCCAACTCAGGAAGAGATAAAGACTATATAGTTGTGTGTGTGTGTGTGTGTGTGTGTGTGTGTGTGTGTGTGTGTGTGTGTGTGTGTGTGTGTGTGTGTGTGTGTGTGTGTGAAAGTGAATGGGGGGTGTCAGTGCATGAACCACCAGTGTTAACTGCTGCAGGAAAATGCTGCTTTGCACTCTAAGTAGTTACAGGAGATTCAGGGACATGCAGCCTTGCTGATAATTACACTTTTCCTCGTGTAGCTGACATGGAAGTGCATTTTCTTGTATCTCACAAACAGTCTCGCACAGTTCTTATCACCACTGGTGGGGTTCTTTCTGAATCCCTGGGGTAATGAGTTGTACATATTTAGTCAACCTGTTTATGTTGTTATTGTCTCAGTGTGTTTGAGTTTGCTTTGCTGCAACTGTTGTACAACAGTATGTCATCATTAAACAACTCAATTTAAAGGAAAAATGTAAGTTTCTTTTCTTATCTTTTCTACTTTGAGTTCCTGCAGTCTTGGAGGTAGTATATTTACAGACTGAAGGTGTGGTTGTGCATACCACAAATTACGGCTTACAAAAAACACAACCTATTAGTTTTGGGTGACTGCATCTATTATGATCTTTTAAAGTACAGATGTAATGTGCTTTAGATGTGTTGGTTGCAAAATGTTGCTTATAACTTAAGAGAAATGCAGCAAATCATTATAGATCCATTCCTGATGACTAGCCAAGGAATCGATTTACTCATGGGTTTTAAAGAAAGCTTGACTGAAATTGATTCATTCCTAGTTCACTTCAGTTATTGAAGGGATGATAGTACTTTTTCATTTTTTGAATGATCCTAGCTTCAGTTTTTTTTTCTTGCTTATCTTTTTGTCTCCCACAGGTGACCATCAGCTGACTCCCCCACCAGCCATGCCTCTCCTCAATCACAGTGTCTACCATTCCTATGCGATCTCACCCAGACTAAATCCAATAATGGTTGAGGCCAACAAAGAGATCAAGGCATCCTAAGTATGTGCCATACTGCTGCTGGGAGTGTGTTACCTACTGACCCCTCATTTTGTGTGCTTGGTAACACCCTGTAGTTAATGCAGAGGACTGAAGCTCTGACGTATTAATGAGCTGCTTTCTGTACCAAGGGTTCAGGGTTTAAATGGCTCCACCTTCCTTTGCCTTCTGTTTGACCTTTCTGTGCCAAAGGTGCAGGGTTTGAATGGTTCCACCTTTCTTTGCCTACTGTTTGACCTTTCTGTGCCAAGGGTGCAGGGTTTAAATGGTTCCACCTTCCTTTGCCTTCTGTCTGACTTTCCTGTGCCAAGGGTGCAGAGTTTGAATGGCTCCACCTTGCTTTGCCTTCTGTTTGACCTTTCTGTGCCAAGGGTGCAGGGTTTGAATGGTTCCACCTTTCTTTGCCTACTGTTTGACCTTTCTGTGCCAAGGGTGCAGGGTTTAAATGGTTCCACCTTTCTTTGCCTACTTTGTCACCTTGAGCAAGTCACCTAATAAGACAGTGCTTTGGGGCAATTGGGAATTTGGGCTAGACTCCTTAGTGGCATCCTGGACTGCATGCCTACTAACTACCTATGAACCTATGCAACTGGGGCATGCAATGCATGAACCTCACTTCTGCAACAAGATGCCATCAGTGAGCTGCACCACCCACCCTCTGGAAGTACCGTATAGTAGTTTCCCACTCTCCAACAGGGAAATGCAGCTGCTCTGTGTGCCCCATACACATGCCCTTCCCTTGTCCCCCTTTGTAGGATAATTACAACCATCCTCCCTACCAGTGCCTCTGATGCCCAAGCTGCTAATCAAACCCAGAGCTTTACCCTTCTAGGCCACAGTGCTGCATACTAGCTTCAATTGCTTAACAGTTGTTCATCTTTTTTGCATACACTAAAACTGCCTATCCTACTATAAGACTTCATTCTTCCTTTATCTGTCAGAACTCTATTCATCTTCTACTCACTTAACATCTTCAGACAAAGTGATTAAATTACCTAATTCAGACAGTGTAATGAACTCCCATGCCTGACCTGAAGTGCTCTGACCTGAAACATTTATATCATATCTTAGTGGCAATCTTGCTTCCTGGCAATAGTTAAGTGCCCTGTATTTCAACAGCTGTAAAAATAATGCAGTCCATTATAGAATTGTGGAGCCATACGCAGTTACATTATATGAATTTCATATATTAATGAAATCTGTTGGTTGGTGTTATGCATCCTGTGTTCTGATTTTTGTGCAGTACAGTGCTCAGTCTGTTCCAGTTCACTCGTAGTTAAATTAATAAATGAAAATGGGCTATAAATTAGAACAGAGTTAATAACAGAGATTTGTAACTGTGTCATCCTTTCCTGTTTAAAACAGAAAGGTAAATAAAGATTTGAAAAAAGTTTTTTTTCCCAGCCAAATTTCCTGAATAAGTTGAAATAATGATATGAAAAGGATGCTGCAACATATTAAGAAACCAGAAAATGCACTACTGTGAACTTCCATTACACAATGGCATCTCCATAGTAATTAAGAAACATTTCTTAATGTACTGGCTGGCTATACAGAAATATTTCTGGAGATGCCACTATCTGATAGATCCCCATCCTGGAAAGGCCAGTGAAGTCCACATTTTATTTATACCTTCCAGGGTTACTACGGCTTCCTTCTTCCCACCTGGACATGTCAACTGGCAAGAGTTTTTAGAAATTACTGGAAAGACTTTGAGAGACATTCTTTCTGTGTAACTTGGTTGTATTTTCTGTTGTGGATGGGTTGGAACAATTGCCACTACTAAGTGCCCTGAACAGTATCTGCCACTTAATTCTTCACCCCCCCCCCCCAGTCCCATCACACCAATCTCTGTTGCTTATTTCAGGGATTGTGTTGTATCCTTGCATCAAGCACCATGCACCAGCCCCAGAAATGTTTCAGTAGATTGACTTATCACAATTATTGTCATGACAGAGTCATTCAGAACTGTATAAAGAGCATGGATCTTGTGGCTTTCTTTCCATTGGGTGACTTCTGTGATGACAGCAGTGACTTGCTGTTGTGTCTTCTGTCATACTGCCTCCATGCTGTGGAACAAATGTTGCCCTACATACCTGTATAGTAGGAAAGTGTTGCTATTTCTTGTAACAGCTGTCTGAATTCCATGCTGAAAACCACATCATGCTACATCTGCCTGAAGTTAATTGTGTGTACACTAACGTTGTTGGCTAGGAAACGTCACGTGCTAATTTGCACAAATATACAAACTGTCTAGTTTGACTTATATGGTTACTACTATTGCAGTGCATTCATCCCCAATCAATATCTGTATGAGGGACTGGCCTGAATAGGGTCTAGTGCTCCATTGCCCTAAACAGTTAACTAATAAACATAGTAAAATTCTAGCACAGTTTTCTTGTGGTTAGAATGCAGTGTTCCCATCCCTTCTACTATGGTTCAATGTAGCTAACAGATAAACATAAAATGTTAAAATACTAGCATAGCCTACTTTAGTTCTTATAACTTTTTGGTCCCCTCCCCTCTGCTGAGTTCACAACAAGCCACCAGGGTTCTGTCATTTTTACATTCCACCTTCAGTCCGTGACAGGCTGATATCCAGGTAACAGAATCCAGTGCAGAAGATGTCTGTCAGTGGTCCATCCTTACTTGAAAGCCTGCATGATGAAAGCCCTCTGAGCTACACTACTGAGTTTGCAGGCAGCACAAAATGAGACAAAAAGAGAGAGAGTAGATACAGCCACTGGTTGTTCTTCAAACCCCCCCCCCCCCATCTAGAAACCGGATCTAACAATCAGATCTGCACTACCAACCTGCAGATGACAGCTTTTCTCGCCATGATATGTGTCTGGCTGTCATATTGTAGCACAGTCCCTTTCAGGCATTGTAGAATTCAATATGTGTGTATTTTTTATCAAGTTTTGTTTTCATGTCATTGTAAGCAACCTCTCAAATATTGTTATACCTTATTCTTCTGCCCCATTGACAGCATCACCATATTTAAAATATGACACAGTATGCATTGTTGTATGTCAGTGTGCTTCAGGGTGACATCTCAGTAACTATGGAAACAAGCAGATCATGGATGTGTGGAAATCCATGCTTCATTTTTTATATGACTTGGGTGGGCAACATTTTTCAAGCTGTTCAGTGACCACCTTTGATGTATAAATGTTATCACATTCTGTGGTTGTTTGAAAATGTCATGAAACAATTGTATTCTTGTATTTGCTATATATCTATCATGAAACTTTTAGAAAGATTTATTCAAATCTTTTCAGTATGTTTTTAATCAACCTCACTTGTCAGTTCATATCTGTTTCACATCAAGTAATAAATTCAGGACCTGGAATGTTCCAGGCATGTTAAAAATTTAAATAACACCCATTAGATTCTGACTTGCCCAGTAGGAAAACAATGAAAGTGCAGTATCAGTGACTGCCAAAGGAAATTGAAACAATTATCCAAATTCCATTTAATTCATTCTTTACTTATATTTGTTTAATACAGAATTCCAAGTTCAGTTCTTAGGGCATTGACTTATACTTGTAACCAGTTGAAAGCATGCACTGGAAAACGGTGTAGTGTGAAAATGTCAGTATTTTATAAAAACATACATATTCTAATGTCGGTGGGAAGGCTATAAATTTTATAGAAGAATCATGTAAAAAATATGTACAAAGTATTTCAACAGTTATTTGCAAAACAGTTTATTTAAAACAGGTGGGAAACAACATTAAGTAATGTGATCAAAATGCATATCTGAAAAGGAAGAAATAAAAAAAATAGCTATATAACTAAAAAATTCCTGAACCAAACTCAGTGTTCTGTTGCCAGAGCTTCTGTCTGCTCAGGGGGTTTTATGTGTGCGGTGTGCAAAACAAAAGAATCAATTGTTGTTGTTTTGCTTTCGGCTTTTCCAGGTTAGGGGTCGCCACAGTGGAACTCCGGTCCGCTAATGATTGGCAGTCAATTTTTATGGTGCCGAGGTGCCAGCCCGATGCCCAACCTTCAACGAAGGCACGCCCATTCATGCATGTCTTTCGAACACCACTCGACCGTGGGGAGGACATGCAGACTCCACACAGAAGGAGCTCCAGCCAAGAATCGAATGGGAGAACCTCTTGCTGTGAGGCGACAACACTACCGTTGCACCACCGCGGCTTCAAAACAAAAGAGTCAATAACAACTCAAAAGTAGCTAAAGGTTACAAAATGGCTGTTTGGGGAAATATATCACCACTGGTCACCTACCAGTGATTATTATACACCTGTTGGAGTTAAAAGCACTACCTTCTTAGCAAATCTTCCCCTCGATGAATAGTTGACTTGAATATTATTTTTATCACTGTTACAGCAATGTAACTTTACAACTCCCTGCATGTTTAGTTTTCTTTCTCTTTTTTTTTCCTCATATCAGAATCCCAGTGGGAATATTAAGATTCTGACAATGTAAATAGAAAAGACTACATTTGCTCCTGCAGACATCTTGTAGCAGTTAGGATTACTGCTAGGAACTGCCTACACTGATATCCATTAATACGTCATACAGATCTGTTCATATAATGTCACAGCTAGAATCACATAGAAATAGTAGCAAATCATTAGGAAGGGGCTCAGGAAATCTAGTATTATGTAACTAAGCAATAACTGTCACATAAAGGTATTGAATTTGTTGGAAAACAATCTACCTGAGTTACATATAGCTCAGATGGATGTGAATGATTCTACAGCACTTATCAAAAATAGTAGGGGACATTTTGCAGTGCCCAGGTCAAATTTTCCTAAGTCAGTATGAATACCACCTTAGATGTCTCCTGAAAAGATACTAGTCAACAATGTGTAAACAATACAAAATAATTTATAAAAATAGCAATATAACTGATGGTATAATCCTGCATGTTCAGAAACTGTTTTCAGGCTTTAAACTGAATATGCTGGGCTCCATGTTATAAACAAAGATAGATAAGATGTACACAGGCTGAATCTATCCTGTGAAAGGCACGTGAACTCAGTTCCTGTCTCTTCCTCTATGGATTCGTCACCACATAAAAATCAAAATGCACAGAAACAAGAATGGCAGTATTACTACTTTTAACATATACTGAGTTGTAATGTTACTGGCAGCGTAGCTACGCATTTTTTAACTAATCTAAACTTACTTAAGCTAAGAAATCAGGATGCAAAACTATATTACAAAAACAGCTGACATTAGTTTCATATATACTAACTCCTGTACAACTCTGTCTGATTCATCTAAAGAAAAGACAGTTTGCAGAAGACATTGAAAAATGTTGAGCCCAGCTCCGATAAATTATTTATGTGCTGTTAGTCGTACAAGCCATCCAACAGGATAAGTCCCAAAAGTCCTGTATATTATATTATTGAATATAGCCATTACTTAGCATTCAGGAATGCCCAAGTCAACAAATGGAAACAGTTGACTGAGAGCTATTGTCAGAGAAATGAAATACAATATATTACAGGTCCATGAATCACTTGATGTCAGAGACATGGGTCACTGAAGGAAACATTGAACCACCCAGGAATTCCCACTGTAATGAAATTTCATTGCAATGACAGTCCAAGAATATAAATATAAATGTCCAGTACTATGTGTTACATCTGTGCCATTTTATATGGTCTCAGGCCATGAATGGTTCATGTTTTATTTACAGAATACTGTAAAATGCTGCTTGTTTAGGATTAGAAAATAAAGGCAGAGTCATTCTGGCATTTCCAAAAACATTTCAACAGGATGGCTGGATAAACTGAGTAGTAAGTAAAAACAGTTCTTTAATTCATAGCATTCAGTTATGAAAAATATGCAGATGTAGAAAACAATAATTTTGAGTGCTCAGAAATCAAATACTAGAGGGAAAAGGACCCATAACATGTACTTAATTAAACTAAGGAAAGCAGTGGGGACTGGGGTAATTTCACTCACAGGACCCCTGTTAAATATTCATATTTGTTGTACTGTGGTGCATATACAATTCTCCACGTAGTGTACAGGCTAAGGGGATGTGGCTACCACTCATGGCCAAAGGTAGCAGAAGATAGGTCTCACACATCACTAGTATGTCCCTGTCCATCTTCTTCTGGAGTGCATTTTGGTGGCTTTAACATGGGTGTACTGCTCTACATACAAAGACTTCTTCAAGACACACCTAGTTAGAATAACCATACAGATTCACTGTAGCTCCAGTTTCTGCATCTGTTAATATCTCAACCTCCTCCCCAGAATGGTAGAATTAGATATCTAGCCCCCTCCCCAGTATGGGAGAGTAGCCCACTAAATAGATAGCCCCATTATTCTGTCTTAGCCCTTTCATGCTTGCCTTATTTCGAGAACCCATGTTTCTGTTAGCATACTCAAGCACTTTCTCCCTCTACAGGGGAATAGCTTAATCTTTTGATTATTTTAGGGAAAGACCATTGATTTTCATATTATTCACAGAATTTCTTTTGTTATAGTCCATCAGATATACTGTCATAAATATCATTATCCTTCTGTACTACTCTATCTGTAGCCTGTACACATTCCAAAGACATGCATCTGGAGCATTTCTCCCCGGGCCTCCGCTGAAAACAGGCTCTGTGGAACCTAGTCGGACATTCCCGGTCAACAAATGTTAAATAAAAATAAATAAATAAAAAATCTGTTAAAAAGTGTCTCAATATACCATAAAATTGTTTGATTTTCCTGTACAGAATGTATTACATTAAGGAATAATACATTGCTGTCCCTGTATGCAATGCTGCAGTATAAGAATGTCATAACTGTAAACTGTGAATATGGTCTGGAGTATATACATCTCTTGACAACAATCTTTATAATAGTACATTTTCACAACATTTATAGATTCCTCAGTTGTATGTTAACATGGCAATTTCGTCTTGCCAGAATTCTTGGAAAATGTATGTTTTTTTTTTAATTGCTTTATCAGTGTTTCAAAGAGAGGAAAGGGCTATGATTCTGGTATTTGGTGTAATAGCTGAACATTAAACTTTGATACGTCATGCACCAGCCATTTGGATGGGACATTGAGGTAAAGTGTAAAGAAACACAAAAAAATGCAGCCCTTGGCATTTGGCCTTTTTAACCCTCATTTTAATTATAGTTGATAAGCACACTGATATAAATAAGAAAAAAAATTGTATAATGAACTGTTGTAATAGAACTGTAGTTCTCTGTCTGAATTAATATATAAACCAAAGCTGGAACACTCAAATTAGACTATGTGAAATGGATCCATGATTTAGTATGCAAGGAACAGCTTGGCAAACTTCCTAAAGTCAAGAGAAAGAATATTCATTGAAGTAACAGATTTTTAGTGCAGCTGAAAAATGTCTTGACACATTGAAAAAAATGTGTGCAAACACCAGAAAAATATATATTCTAAAAAAATACAAATACAGAGTTTTGCATGTGCAAAAACAAAACAGTCCATTTTAAGTTTGTCCTTTAAAATTGGTAGAAGTGTATGTAGTGTAGTCATTAATACTTTGCCCTTCTAATGGCAATTAGATGGCCTCCCAGACTGCATGCTTAGCAGCTATCTATGAACCCAGTGTCAGTACCTAGCCATAGTGGTGCACTGCTGTACTGTCGACCTTAATGAGGGCAAGCAGGTCACTGGCTTTCTATAAACTGATGTGAACATTTCTTCCCTTATCACAAGTGAAGCCACACTTTAAATGTACCATAACTAAGTAAAGGGGTCCATTCCTGTCATGGTATTAGAAACCCAAAATACTTAGAGAAATTAAACCAGAGTAAACCATACCAGCTTTATATTATGGACTCCATTCTTGCTGATACGTCTACCATCATGAAGACCATGCAGTCAGTGTGCTATCTGTAATTTATGCTGTTAACAGTATAACATGCTCCAGCAATGAATGGAGTATGCTGCATACTTTGTGATTCAGTATTAAGAAAGCTGATTACATTAACAAGTTTAATTAGTGCGAGCATCAGTGCTTTTGTTTGTATGTGTGTGTGTGTGGGTGGGCATAAAATGTATTCATTTGCAATTCACCTGTATTTGTGCACATATCTGGTATGTATTTACAGCTGACATTTAAGCATGAGTGCTTTAGTTACCTTGAATGTTATTTTGGTCCTTTGTAATGCAGGCAATATTGCTGCAGAGTACACTTGATGTGGTTAGTGGTTTTCTACACATATTCTGTCTCTAACAGATAGCATTGCCAAGATCTACTCCACTCCATTTTATGCAGGTGTTTGAAAGGATTTACTGAAATAGAAAACACAGAGACATGGTTTAAAGCTACAGAAAGCACTCCAGCAGTGCAAAGCTGCAGTGCATTCTACACATTTAGACCATCAACTGCACAGACAAGGGACTAAAGGTGGAGGTGTCGTAATCTAAGTATACCTCAAGGTTGGTAAAATAGGATTATACCAATCCAAACTTCTAACAAGTTGACAGAAAACACCAGGAAGGACCTTGTTGACCTGAAACGGTAGAGTCAAATATACAGACCAGATACATGAATTTGACCTAGGTTTTGTCTTTATTATACAGACTTTATCTGCTTTATCTGCTTTATCTGAATGGCATGCTCACATAACTGTTGATTAATGCGCTCCAACAGCCTCTTGGTTTCAGAATCACTGCCCAGGTTCTCCATCTTTCTCTCATACCACAAGGAAGACACCAATCCAAACTACTAACAAGTTGACAGAAAACACCAGGAAGGACCCTGTTAACCAGAGACGGTAGAGTCAAATATACAGACCAGATACACGAATTTGACCTAGGTTTCGTCTTTATTATACAGACTTCTTCAGAATATGAACACATTTAACCACTCCATTGATGTTATATACACTCATACACTACAACAAATACATCCCACCCCTTTAATTACCCTATCAGACAAAGCTCAATCTAACAGGCACATCCTAAATCTAACTTCATTAACCCTTCGAAGTAAAAAAACTATACTTTCAATCCATCTACACAATATTGTGTTACATATCAAAATGTGTTAAATACACAAAATGTAAATGTAAAATAAACATTTTCATATACAATCAACTAAACACTGTTTGACACCCAATGTTCTTAAATTACATAACAAAATAATATCATAATGTCTAAAAAACAACAATAATAGTTAATCATATAAAAAATATAAAATTAACTTTTACGAATTTTGTTAAGAAATTTTTAAAAAAATTATTTCTGGAAAACACCATGACAATCAAAATGGCCATGTATGCCAATAACCTCTCCCTCAATAATAATTTTATCACCTGTAACAAGAATATATTTACAAACACTACATCTACCACACCTAAAATTCCCTTTACTCCTGTGTGAATTAACATTCTCCCAACTGGAATTTGCAGCTGACTCAAGCAATTGTTTAAAAGACTTCCCTTTCCTATATACGATTTTTGGGGGGTTGTTCAATTTTCTCCATATGTTACTATCCAATTTTAATAACTTCTATTTATTATTCCCACTATGTGATCCACGTCATAATTGTATGTAGCGATAAAATACAATGTTTACCCCCACACTGGTATTAACATCAATTTCATTTTTTGTTATTTATTTAACACATTTTGATATGTAACACAATATTGTGTAGATGGATTGAAAGTATAGTTTTTTTACTTCGAAGGGTTAATGAAGTTAGATTTAGGATATGCCTGTTAGATTGAGCTTTGTCTGATAGGATAATTAAAGGGGTGGGATGTATTTGTTGTAGTGTATGAGTGTATATAACATCAATGGAGTGGTTAAATTTGTTCATATTCTGAAGAAGTCTGTATAATAAAGACGAAACCTAGGTCAAATTCATGTATCTGGTCTGTATATTTGACTCTACTGTCTCTGGTCAACAGGGTCCTTCCTGGTGTTTTCTGTCAACTTATTAGTAGTTTGGATTGGTGTCTTCCTTGTGGTGTGAGAGAAAGATGGAGAACCTGGGCGGTGATTCTGAAACCAAGAGGCTGTTGGAGCGCATTAATCAACAGTTATGTGAGCATGCCAGATAAAGCAACTCATGAAGTCACGGCATTCTGGTACCGAAAACAGTGGAAGTTTTAATTTGGGAAGTTTAGGCGTCCCATTAACTCAACCCACCCCTGATGTAGAGACTGCTCCTCCAATTAATTCTGGTAGTGCTAATGTTATCCAGTGGACTGAGAATGCTAATGCTCATATTGGTGTAGATTGTCCAACTTTCAACAAATTTCAATGGAATACCAACAATTTTGATTTTCAGCAGGTCAGTTCCAGCAAAAATATTGTCAAAAAAGCCAATCAAACCTTGGTTAGTCGGCTAAAAGATTTTGACAAGAAACTGTTTAATATGAAGAAGTTACAGATCGAAAACAGTTACCTGCAAAGGAACATTGATTTGGGGTTAGTGCCACGAGGGTTGCGACTGTGGAGATACCACAATGGCATTAGCAATAATGCCGAAATGATAGATGAGGTGCATAGGCTGTTTGATCAGACTGGGACTGAGCTCATGAGAATTATGATCAAACACAATGATTCTCTTATTGCTCGGTTTATACAGGAGTTGGAAGAGGAAAATGAGGGTATATTAACCGATTTACACTTTGGGCATTATCAAATGAACTACAATAATATATTGGCATCTATTGACAACAGTTGTGCCAATATTTATCAAAGAAAGCTTAGCAAAATTAACAGAGACTCTAATGAATATCAAAACCAAAAGGTGTATCCATTGTCGGTGGGTAAGCATAGACATACAACGGCAGCAACCAATGACAAACCGGAGGCGGGACAGGAAATGGAGAGGCAGCAGGAAGTGTATAATAAGGGAAGTGAGCAGAGTGGATTCCCTTTAGATGCAGGCCCCAGGAGGTCGGAGAGGCTGTGAAATCACCAGCATGGGAGTCAGCAGCCACCGATGGAAGAGAATCACCAATTTTACAGACAGGGAGCGAGACCGAAGAGACGGAATTATGTGCAGCACTTTTACGAACACCAACAGGGCGAGTAGGGTAGACTGTTTAAGTGACCCGCTACTGGAAGTAAGTGTTTATTTGAAGCACCAGTGTTATAACACAGAAACAAGTATTTTTAACAACATTTTTGAACATGTTAGTGAAAGTACTGAATTAAGGGTTGATGAAAGACCGATGATACCACTGGGTTTAGGGTGTACGGACTTTATGGACATTAGTAAAAGTGAAGTTAATATAAGTAAAAGTGAGTCAATGGCTTTTAAGCCAGTTTGAGATGTTGAAATGTATGACGTTAGATGTTATTGATATAACTCGGGGGGGAAGTAGACACTGTTTATTTAGTTAATCCATCCATTATTTTAAATGGCCAGGGTGATTATAAAGTACATAACTATTCTAGTAAAACAATAGGGGAGGAGCATGCTGAATTGTTATCAAAAGGTTTTTCTTTTATACCTTTGAAAAGAGGGAATGTTGCTGAGACCCTGATAGATTTAAAAATGCTTACCAGAAAAATATCAAGATGTTTTTTGACAATTATTGTCAGCAGGAAAATACTGGCCTAAAAAAGCCAAGTAAGTTTATTCTGCCATCAAATGGAACTGTGAGTTTATAAGAAAAAGTTTGTGAGATGGAAATCAGAGAACACATGAGGGCAAGTAGAACCTTTGGTAATAGAAGGGCCTTTGATCACATTAATAATCTGAACATAGAAGATGTAATACTATTAAGGGATATGGTTAATGACAAAACTGTCAGATTTATGAAGCCAGACAAAGGGAATGGCATGGTTAGAATGGATAAAAATGATTATATAGATTGCATGTTAGCCATGTTAGCTACTGACACCTATGAGGAAATTAGTATTAACCAGGTACATATTGCATACCAAAAAGTAGATATATTAATTGATGATTTATTAATGCAGGGACAGATTGATGAAACTGAGCATTATTTCCTGGCAAATAAATTTCCTAAGGTCAGTAGCATTTTTGGTATACCAAAATTGCACAAAGGTTTGGACAACATTCAATTTGGGCCAATTGTTGATGGGAAGAGGGGAAAAACATTTTTTATCAGTAAATTCTTGGATTATCACCTGCAAGGAGGTTTGAAAGTGTTTAGATACATAACTAAGGACTCCTGGGATTTTTTGAATAAATTAAAGGTAGTTCAAATTAGTGACCACACAGTGTTATTAATGACTGATGTGTGTAATTTATTTTCGGTCATTCCAAATGAAATAGGGTTGCAATGGTTAGAGCAACAATTATATAAAACTGGTCTATATGAACAGGACCATATAAATACTTTTGTTACCTTAATGGAGGTTGTATTGAAGAACAACTATATTTATTTTGAGGGCCAGTATTACAAACAAAAAACTGGAGTAGCAATGAGAACTGCGTGTGCTCCTATTTATGCAAATTACATTATGGCCTACTGGGAGCAAGAGTATGTTTTCACCAGTGAATATATGAAGTATATACAACAATACACCTGTTTTTTGGATGATATATTTGTGGTATGGGATGGGCCAATTGAGGACATGAAGGCCTTTATAGATTATATTAATTGTACAGTACAATTTGTTAGGTTCACCTATGAATATAGTAGTGAGGAAATTTCATATTTAGATGTAAAATTGAAGGTCAGTCATGTGGAAAAATGTTTGGATTCTGGTATATACAGAAAGCCTACCTTTTCCAATTCTTACTTGAGCTACCAGAGCTGGCACCCTAACCATCAGAAAAAAGTGATAGTAAAAGGACAAATGGTTAGGGCAGCCAGAATGGTAAGCGAAAGTCAAGATTTTCTAAAAGAAATGGAGTTCATTAAAGGTATGTTCATTAATCGTGGATATCCTGTTGAATTGTGTGATTCCATTATGGAGGAAGTGAAATGTAAGAGGTTTAGTGGTATTTATAAGGCAATTTTAACCCATGATTACTACGATGGAGGGGGCGCAAGTAAATACAGTTATTGGAGAAGTAAAAATAACAAAAAATGAAATTGATGTTAATACCAGTGTGGGGGAAACATTGTATTTTATCACTACATACAATTATGACGTGGATCACCTAGTGGGAATAATAAATAGAAATTGGAAGTTATTCAAATTGGATAGTAACATATGGAGAAAATTGAACAACCCCCCCCCCCCCCAAAATCGTATATAGGAAAGGGAAGTCTTTTAAACAATTGCTTGAGTCAGCTGCAAACTCCAGTTGGGAGAATGTTAATTCACACAGGAGTAAAGGGAATTTTATGTGTGGTAGATGTAGTGTTTGTAAATATATTCTTGTTACAGGTGATGAAATTATTATTGAGGGAGAGGTTATTGGTATACATGGCCATTTTGATTGTCATGTTAAAAATGTTGTATATATGGCTAAATGTGAAGGTTGTCCGGCCTTTTATATAGCGAAAATCTGTAGGATGTTCAGGGATAGAGTTAGCGAACACATCCTGGATATTAGGCACATGAAAAATACTAATGCCCTAGTTAGGCACATAGAGCAACATCCAGAGCACAAATTTAGATGTTGTGTAATACAGCAAATAAAAAAGGATGGTCAGGGTGCAGTATTGGATGTGCATCTTGATATTTGTAGAATGAGATGGCAATTGGCATTAAATGCTACAGTATTTCCAGGAATTAATGATAGCATAAGCATATTACCCCTATTAAAATTAAAACACATCTTGAGTTGAAAATGTTATTTATAAAAAGATTTTAAGAAAGTTTTTTATTTCTTATTTTTATAGAATGGTGTTTTCCAGAAAGAACTTTTTAAATTTCTTAACAAAATTCGTGAAAGTTAATTTTATATTTTTTATATGATTAACTATTATGGTTGTTTTTTAGACATTATGATATTATTTTGTTATGTAATTTAAGAACATTGGGTGTCAAACAGTGTTTAGTTGATTGTATATGAAAATGTTTATTTTACATTTACATTTTGTGTATTTAACACATTTTGATATGTAACACAATATTGTGTAGATGGATTGAAAGTAAAGTTTTTTTACTTCGAAGGGTTAATGAAGTTAGATTTAGGATATGCCTGTTAGATTGAGCTTTGTCTGATAGGGTAATTAAAGGGGTGGGATGTATTAGTTGTGGTGTATGAGTGTATATAACATCAATGGAGTGGTTAAATGTGTTCATATTCTGAAGAAGTCTGTATAATAAAGACGAAACCTAGGTCAAATTTGTGTATCTGGTCTGTATATTTGACTCTACCGTCTCTGGTCAACAGGGTCCTTCCTGGTGTTTTCTGTCAACTTGTTAGTAAAATAGGATTATGCCTTGGAGTTCATCCAAGTGCAGATCACCTAAGTTAGAAACTCTTATCATATCTTAGCAAGCAATAGGTCATCATCTATGTCTCAAGAATCCCAGTACTCTTATCCAGACCTATTGGAGGTACCCCACAACCAATCAAACACTCTGTTCATGGGAGACTTTAACTATCCCTTTATAGACTGGGAAACATGCACTAAAATCAGCTTGCAGGCACAGTGTTTCCTGGACTTTATTAACGCAAATGTCCTTGATCAGATAGTGCACACTTCAACCAGAGGTTCAAACATACAGGACATTGTTCTCACTAATGTGAGAGAGCGCTACAAAGACAATGGCAAAATACAAACAGTGGACCCAACCTGGTTTAGTTTTCTCAAATGAAGGACATACCTATTTCACCTGATAGCCTTCTTTGAGAAGTTAACCAAGGAAATGGATGAATAGAAAACAGTGCATACTGTCTACCTACACATGGCTAAGGCATTTTATACAATACCCCACTCGGGGATCAGGGGCACGAATTAAAGTGGGAGGGTTCCTCTCTGGTACGTTTTGTCTGAACAGAGGAACCAGCCAGAGATGTCCTCTTTCCCCTTTGTTATTTGCTTTATGTTTAGAACAACTGGCAAAGCAAATAAGAAATTCAAGGATATGGTTGGCATGGTAATCAAGAAAAGTTGGCTTTATTTCCAGGCAATATTACGTTTTTACCTAATAAACCCAAGGAAGAACATTTCAGTGCTGTGGAACATTTTGACAGTTTCAATTCTTTTCAGGATATGCAATTAATGAAGATAAAACAAAGGCTATAGCTGTAAATTATGTACCCACACATGAATTGGTTTAGCAATATCCATATTTATGGGGACACAATAAAATAAAGTATTTAGGAGTATAGATTAAAACATTCTGTTATGGTTGCTAAGGATATGTGGGAAGAGACTACACAAAAGATAACAGAAAATCTGAGAAACTAGAAGCTCTTGTTTCTGGATATGGATAGCAGGATACAAGCTGTGAAAATGTTCTTAGTCCCTTTAATTTTTTATGCAGGGCAGGCATATTTTTATCAACCAGATGAGAAGTTGTTGACAATAATTTATAAAGAGTTGAAGGAATTTATATGAGAGGGGACTAGAGCAAGTGTGATAAGTTGATCTTATCATTAGAACAAGGTGGTTTAGCATTACCTGATTTGAAGGGATATTTTAGAGCTATGCAATTAAAGCTCATATACATAACAACGTGAAAGCTATAATTCAGAGTGGAAAGGGGTGAAATGGGGGAAATTCAAGAAATAGGGAGTGAGTGGGATTTTGGATGCAGATCCTTAAGGAGAATAATAGCTATACAGCATATTAAATTCATAAAGAGCAGAAAGTATTTTAATAATTGAGCCATGATAAGAATGGAGAAAGAAGATTTTACTGATAGGGATGCCTGCAATTAGAGGTTCAGAAAATAGACAAGAGGGTGTTGGAATTTACTAGAGAAAACTGGTAAAGAAAGCAAGGTATTGGCAGCAAATACCTAGAGAGGGGCAGATAGACTGGGAAGAGGCCAAGAAGACATTTGGACTGCAGGCTAGAAATTGCCTTCCCTTCCAGGGATTGATATCAGAGTATAGGCAAAGAGAAAGAGATAGGGGAATCCTAGGTGAAAGCCCTGCTCTGGTAGAGTTTTTAGTAGAATCTAGAACAAAAGCTGCTGTAAAAAAGGATTATTAGCAGGGCATATAAAATATTGCACGATAATTATAGACATCAATCAGAGGAGGATAGAGAAGACTGGAAAGAGAGATTGGATAAGCAATTCACAAGGAAATAATAAGAGGGCATATGTATGGCTCCCAAGTAGACAATAAAGTCTAGAATATTTACAATTTTTGCCTGGAAGTGTTTTCATAGATATTTTTATACCCCAAACAGACTTCAAAGAATTTTTTCTCAGGAAGATGGCACATTTTGGAGGTGTGATTGGAAAGAAAGATGCAACATGGAACAAATGTTTCAGGAATGTAATGAGTTGGCAGATTTTAAAAACGCTGTCAGAAATATTGGGGGAGCACATGGCTGTAACTAAGGAAATTATTCTTTTGAGCTGAGACACAGAATCTGAATTGCCTAGACACAGTAAGACGTTGTTAAGTTTAATTCTGGTGGCTGCCAAAAAAAAAGCAATACCTATAAAATGGAAATCAAAGTCTAAAGCAACTGTATTTGAAGTATTGGATATTGTAACAGTGATAAAGGAACTGGAAGTGGAATCTGTAAATAAGTGTAAGAACAAATTACATAGAAGTAAATGGAAAATTTTGGGAACACTACATGCAGAATAATGTTCCAGAGGAGGAGTGAGGTTTAAGGGAAGGCAGGAACTGATCAGTTTATGCAATGCTGGATTGATGATAGTTGTACATTTGGAATGGCTCTTATAATGAGTTTGACCAGCTGTTCATTTAGTTGAACAACAGCACATATTTTTAAAATTTACAAAAAGTGGTTTTGGTAAGACAACAAACTTCCTGGACATCACACTGTCCATGATCAAAGAAGACAATTCCATTCAAAGCAGAATTTTTAGGAAAAATACATTTGTCAATCAATAACTTAAGAAAAACAGTTTACATCCATCACACATGAAGAGAGGACTAGTAAAGGGTCAATTCATCCATTTAAGCAGATTGACAAGTGATGATATTTCTTTTTACACAGAATCAGTAACTTTACAGAATTATTTTCCAGCCAGAGGATATAATTTTGATTAGCTGACCAAGATCCAGCAGGAGATTTCATTGCTCAGATCGTCAATAGCCAAACCTTTCCTTAAAAATATCAGTGACAGTCAAGCATGGGCTTCAGAGGCAACTCCCATTAATTTGAAACATGACATGATTGGATATAGAAGAACCTTCCCTCTTCCAATTACATTAGATCTTTCAATCATCAAACATATCTTAAATGACAACTGGAAAATTATTTTGGGCAACTTAGACCTTACTAAATGTTTAGGTCAGTGCCCATTATTTAGATATAAAAGGGTGACCAACATCAAAGCAATGTTTGAATGAAGTATATTCAACAGCATGCCAAATGACTACACAGTAGACACTTTTAAATGTGGTAAATGCAAACAGTGTCCTTTCATTAACAATGCTTCCAACATCCACAGCAATGCATGTAATATTATAAGTGACAATAATAGATATGACTGTCAAAGTAAAGGTGTAATGTATCTTTCAATGTGTGAATCATGTTTGTGTTTCTACTTAGGGAAGACCATAAGAAAATGAGACAGTCTTGCTATTAAACACAAAGGCATGAATAATGCATTAGAAAAACATGCTGCAGGCTGTGTCTCATTGAAAAAAAATAGTTTCTTTGTTTTGGACAGGTCGGTATGTCTGAATTTATGGAGGACAACAAAGTGCAGCTTGAATGCCATGACTCTGTCTAGCAAATTAAATTAAATGTGAACAAATACCCAGGTCTTAATGATAACATAAATATTAAATGGTTTTTATTAGCACAAAAACTTAAAGTATTAAGACATTTCGGTTCCTTTGCCTGATCAAAATTTATTCATTAGTTAAAACTTCAGTACTTCCTTGTTTTTAATGCCAGATTATGATTGGTTTCAATTTTTAATCCATTAATTTTTAATTGGATGTTCATTGTTACAAAATCATTGCTTATGTTTTTTTTTTTTTAACTGAGACCTTTTCACTTTGTGTTAGATTCAGAAGTAATTCTGATTTCAATTGATTAAAGAACAAAAGTGCTGAATCACATTAACTTTGTCTGGTCTCCTGAATCATCTGTTTTGTAGGTTGTGTTTTTTTCATTTTTGGACTTTTGCTGTTCTATGCTGCTCTTGGTTTTATAAATTCACATTAGTGAATGCTTTTGGTTGGTTCATGTGGTCATATGTGTGTACAAGGCTAATGACCACAAGGGCCTTTTTAAACCTAGCCATGTATCCCAAAACTCTGGCAAGTTCTGGTACTATTGATAAGTGTAAGCAGGGGCTTGGGAGATGAAATATTTACAAGCAGGGTCCTGGAAGATGAACTATTTATGGGCTACCTGTGAGTAGAGATAAAGGTCCCAAACCAAGGATGAATTTCATATTCCCCATCCAATTATCCAAGTTACACTTTAATTGAGTTAAGGAGCAACTCTGCTTCAAATGGATGGGGAGCCTGTTCCAGAGAAGGGATAGCATCTACAATACACAGTGGTCTCTCCAGCAGGTCCTATGGGTAATTCTGGGGCCGTCCGTGTTGTGGAGATGCAGAGGGTCCATCACAGTAAGGTCTGACAATGCCTTGTATGCCAGGCATAGATCTCCCATCAACAGCTGGTAAGAAACACAATACAGGGACAGGGTCTTGAGGCAGTCTACATAGGACATGTTACTTACACCTTGTATTCTTTTAGTGAGGAACCTCTGCTGATGTTCCAGTTGTTGGATGTGCCTTGTTAGATACATATCAAAGGAGGCATTGTACTCAATCACCTCCTTGGGCCTAGATGCCATACCTTTGTTTATAAGATGCACAATATAGAATGGTTTCCCCACCACTGTATACATGTGATGGTCAAAGGCTAGATTACTGTCTATGTGTGTCCCCAAATCCCTAACTACTGGCTCAGCTCTTAGGGCTGTTTTGACAACATGATAGTTACCAGGGATGGATAACTTCCCAAAAGATGCTAGTATGCATTTCTTGACATATAGTTTTAGTCCAGGGCTCTGACACCAGTTATTTGTCTGTGTCAGCCTTTCCAAGGGAATATTTGGTCAATGGGAGATTCTGTGACTGCTCCTAATTTGAAATCTTCTACAAATTTAGTCAGCTACAGGTCCTAGACATTGGTCTTGACTTCAGAGAAGTAAATGTCAAAAAGTAGCTGTTGTAAGACCAATCTCTGAGGGACTACACTTATGACTAGCCTCTTTGTAGTGGTGGACTTTCCAGTTCTAACTTCCTAGGTCCTGTCTCTTGGACAGCTGACTATCCACCAGGTGACATAAGGGTTTACACCTAACCTTTTGAGTTTGTCAAAAATGCCTGAGTGGGGTATTGTGTCACTTACTTTGGTCAGCTCAAGGTAGGCAGTGTAAACCATTTTGCATTCATCCATTGTTTGGTGACCTTTTCAAAGAAATCCACCAGACTAAGTAGGCATGACCTGCCCTTGACAAAACCATATTGGGTTAGATCCAGTATCTGGAGATTTCTTATGTCATTACTGATCTTTTCCATGATAATTCTTTCCATGGCTTTGCATATGAGACTAGTGAGACTTATGGGTCTGTTGTTTCCAGGGTCTGTAGATGGTCAACCTCTGTGCAGAGGTATGACTGTTGCTGTTCTGTATTCATGAGGCGCAATGCCTGTTTGGAAGCTACAGTTAAATAGCAATTTCAGAGGGCCTGATAGGTCATGTTTCATGCTGTTTAAAAGGTAGCTTGGGATATTGTCTGGGCCCGTTGATGCAATGTTTTTGGCCTTAGAAAGAGCATTGAGGATCTGTTCCTTAATGATAGTAAAGGAAGTTATATGTGATGATATTTCCTGAGGGGAGGTTGAGGGAGAGAGAGGGGTCAACTTAGAGCTGAATTTGTCTGCCATAGGTTTGCTCCATCTTCTAGCTCAATATAGGTTAATCCATTAACAAAGAACTCTGTACACAGTCGTGTATTGCCTTTGAGGATACGGACATAGGTAAAAAATGCCTTGTGGTTGGCCTTGGCCTTAGAGGCCAGATTTACCTTAGATTTGGCTTTGGTGGATGTTATTTGTCCTCTAAGCTGTTTGAGGAGAGTGTTTTTAACCTGCTGGGTGCTACAACTCCCAATTTTTGCCATGATTTTCTTCCTTCTGTTATACAGCCTATTGATGATATGATTCTGCAAGGGTTGCTTTTTTATGAGTGAGTTCTGTACTTCCTCCTGGTGGGTACAGATGCCTCTTTGCAGCAATTAATGTGATTGTATAGGGTTTCTCTGTGTTTTCTGTCTCTCTGATTTGATCATTACATGCAGTTTTTACTGTATGATGCACTCTCACATTAGTAGCTTTAATCCATTGAAGGGGCAGCCTTTTGCTGAGATTGTTTACTGACTTATGGAATATAAATGCCAGTGATGCCAATGATGTCTCTAATATATATCACCAAATATGAAAACGCCATCAGGTGGGTGTGATTTGACTCTGTAGTTACCATCTAAATTAATAAGTCAACTTTGAAAGCAAGTCTTTATGGCATTTTATCTGATTAAATAAAGATTTCTGCTGACTGACCCACTTAAGGATTTGAATGGCACAATGGTGCATATTGCTCGTGTGCAGTAAGAGAAGATACAACTATAAAAGCATGCTGCTTCCACACTTTTGGTTGTTTTGCAAAGTAACACTCAAACAGCATCACTACTCACTTATGAGCAGGTCTTTTTTTCCAAATAGTATGGTCCCTCTAATCAGTGGCTTTGTAGACATTTTCTATTATTAATACTAATGCCCATTGCAGACACTACAGTCATATGTAAGAACAAAACCAGAATTCAAACCGCAGTTCTCAAAATTTTCACACATTTAATGTGTATTTTTGTTTTTAGTATTGTACTTCATGACTTTGCCATTTATCATTTTCTGTTTCTCTTCTGTATGCTTATATTTCTAATTTGTACACTATGAACTATCATAACTCTTTTCAAGGAAAGAGATACTTTTTTTAAGTTAGCTAATCACATGCAAAATGTAGGTTAGTAAATAAATGTGACTGTGAAAACTTGTAGTCATTCCTTTATATCCCAAGAACCATGAAATAAGTCTATCTCTACAGTTACAGTAGCTCACCATGCTAAAACCTAACATGCATTGTACCTTCAATAAACATTGTATTTTTCTGTTGGCTGGCTGCATTATTTGCTGCCTAATTGTATGTTATTAAGTCAAAGAAAAGTCAAAGAGCAAAAAGAACAGTTCAGGTGAGGCCAGCATAGCTTTCTACAGTGAATCCCAAAAGCCACATGGGGGGGGGGTCCTGTATTCAGTTCCTGTTCCTGGCAGCAACGATTTGGTTGCACAGGTCTGAAATTACAGACTCTGGAAGAGTTGCCCATAGCTGCTGCCAAGTTCTGGGCAGTGCAACTCCACAAGTTCCAGTGATGTGAATGTTTACACTGTTTTTCTGACATGGTCAGGATATTCTTATAGTGCCAAGGTCTTATGGGAACGTCTTAAATCTTTTTTCTGCTTCTTCTTCTTCTTAATTCTTAGTAACCATGGTTTATGTTTGTTAACATGAGTGCCAGGACTTGTTATGAGCATATATACGTATATATACATATACATATTTATATATATATATATATAAATATATATATATATATATATATATATATATATATATTTATATATTTACATGTGTGTGCGTGTGTGTGTATGTATGTATATACACACACACACACACACACACACACACACACACACACACACACACACACACACACACACACACACACACTGTAGATTTTGTACCCTTCATTCCCAGACACTTTTAAATGGCTGAAAATATATTTTTCTTCACGGTTACAAAAAGTCAAACTTTCTTGTAGACTACAGTAATAAACCACGTATCCATCTGACTGTAAATTCAGGGACTAACAGTTTGGAAGTAGAACAGTGAGTGTGTGCATTATTTCCTGCTCTTTTGCTTTTCCTGTGATCTGCAGCCATGGTAGACTAAATTCATAATGATATACAGGCAGCTGGAAAACTACTAGCTCACATGTTACCACTTTGAATGCTCCACATCTCATTTACAGACTACAGCATTTTCCAGGCATAGCTTTTCTCTATTAAATGCAATGGCAATTAACTGTATTTAAAGCTATCTTACACATTTCATCAAGGAGGTGAACTCTGGTGTCTGAAAATTCTCTAGGATGTCACCTATCATAGAACCTCAGGCTCGTTTCTAAACTGGAGCCCTAAATATTATTAGAGGTTACACTGAGCTGATAGGCTAGTTATGCAAAGTGGTTGCCAAATGTGAAGGCCCATAACGACTGAGAAAATATTAAAAAATATTACCAAGTATGGTGTCAACTTATAGAAGACATAAAACAAAAAAAACTTGTCAAAATCAGAAAAAGAACACATGCATGTTAGACATGAGCTGCTACTTGAAGTATCTGAATGCAAGCGAAGACAGTACCAAAAATCAGGGCACTGAAAATGTACATTAATGTAATATGTGGTATCTATGTGTACCAAAAGTAATATCCCAGACAGTGAGCTGTCAGTTCAGCCACTGTGACTTGTACTACCTCCCAAAACCGTCATTCTTTAACTGCCATTTTATTTATTTATTTTTGGGTGGAGCTGCTGCCATGTTAAATTTAGTTCATAGGTTCATAGGTGTGTTCTAGGCTAATGGCCCTGGAGCCTTTACAAGCCCAGCCAATAGGATTACCCTGGCATCATGCCACTAGACCTTAGTTCCCAGTGCTTCTATCGAGTAGAGCCACTGGAGTGATCCCCGGGGTGAATTTTCTATTTCCCATCCACTCATCAAGATTTCTCTTGAAGACGGCCAATAAGGTGCTCTGCTTGACATGTATGGGAAGTCTATTCCATAGCAAGGGCAGTCTCTGGGTTATGAACCTGTCCCTCCAGCATGTTCTGTTGATTGTGGTAATGAGGTTGAGGTCTCTGGAGTGTGTGGTGCGGAGGGATTGAGATTTCTTTAGATGTAGCATTTCTAACAGATCTGGGTCAGACATGGCTTTGTAAGTCAAGCAGAGATCACTTCTAAGTAGGTGATATGAGACAGAGAATAGCTGGAGTTTTTTGAGCCTGTCCATATAGGACAAGTGTTTAAGGCCTAGGATCCTCTTTGTGAGGTACTTTTGCAGCCTCTCCAGTTGTTGCAGGTGTCTAGTGAGGTACATGCCAAATGGGGCATTGTACTCAATGATTGGCCTAATGAGGGAAGAGTAGAGGGAGACAATGACCTCTTTCTTCCTGGATGAAAAACCCTTAGTAATGAGATGTGCCAGATAGAAGGACTTTCTGACCACAGTGGCAATGTGGTGGTCAGAAGAGAGGTTGCTGTCAACCTGTGTTCCCAGATCTCTCATAATGCCTTCTGTTAATTTTGTAAGTATCTGTTCTACATGCTACCTATCTTAAAATATAAAGTATTGACAAATGCTAAATATGTCAACATATGTACATTTAGAGATTACTGTTTTGAGAACAAGTCCAAACTTAAAATGACATTTGTGAAATAAATGCCATTGTCTTTTAAAAACAACTGCTACCTTGCCATTTATATTGCATACAGTCAGTCTTCATAGTTCAAGGGAACAGTTAAAGCAGAAGGTACATATTATAGACAATACCCTCCTAGACTAAAGAAGTGGGGAAAGAGACATTTTGCAAAGCTCACTACTTTATTACCACTGGGTGGTAGAGTTGGAGGCATTGAAAAACTTAAAGAAATACGAACGGTTTGATAAATGTACTAAACTTACAGAAAAGAGTATAAAAAAAACAGGTTGCATAAAAGGAATATATTACCAGCTTCTGCCTACACAGAATGATTATTTGGGATTTAGAAGAGTGAAGACTGTTACACACATACTGTTATACATTTCAGACAGTATTTCCATGGAACCGATAGATTCAAAAGAAGTAGTAAATTCAATAATGCAGGGTGTCAGAAAATTACAGGGGCAATATCTAAGGTAACTACAGTGAGGAACACTAGAATGTTGGCCTTGTTTGCATAAAAAATGTACATGCACCTGTTAATAAAGGAACTAGTAATCCAATTAATAATTAAACTGGTTTTCCAAATGCTGCTAGTTTGGCACTGAACTCATGCCCATTTATTTACATTGAACTCTGTTTTACTGCCAGTTCCATTTTAGAAACACTTTTAAACATTACTTTCTGACATCAAACAGCAGTGAGGCATGAGCAAAGAAAAAAGCCAACACAAGATTTATCAAGTCCACATGAGTGTCACAACTATTGCCAATACACCTGGTCCTACCCTGCCCATATCTTACCTTTTCTCTCTGTCTCATGTGCCCTTGAACCCTTCTCCAGACATTCACCATGCCACTGTCACTGGTAGTTACAAGGTCCCATAACACCTTGTATGAAACAGTTTTCTCAAGTACATTTTAAACCATCTCTCTTCCAGTTGTCTGCATGGCCTCTCTTTCACATAATGCTTCAAATTCAGTGTTACCAATCTCATGTTCCTCTATAATGCAATTTGAACACATCATATCCTTCTTTTTTTATCTCATATAGTGCATGCATGCCCAACTATTGAGGCATGTCTTGAGATCCACCCCCTTCATTTTTACCTTCATGTTGGTAACTCTACACTTTGTGCTTTTTACTAGTCTGATCATTCTTCCCCACTGTGGATGCAGGATCTGAGCTTAGTACTCATGTTGCAGTCAGACCGGCATCCTGTAGTATGAAAGAATGTCATCATCATCATCATCATCATCATCATAATCATCATCACTGTAATTAGACAGAGCCCCTGAGCTGCATCTGGAAAAAGGTCTATGTGGACCACTGATCCATCTCAGTTAATACAGATAAGCAAATAAAACCATTCCTTAAGCTAGGCATTGCAGATCCCATTCAGTAATCTCAACTAAGCCTTCATAATATTGCATGATTGAGTACTGCTAATTCTCCTCTTCTGTCCATTTTACAGTATGACCTCCAACTATTTGATATTCCCTTCTTGTGTGCATGCTTTTCATTTCTGTACATTATATTGAATATATTTGCTCTGTAGGCCTTATAAAAGTTGGCTCAATACTGACCTCCCGCTGTGACCATTGCAGTAGCATTCAAAAATCAGGCTGATCATATTCATACCTCTCAGTGAGACATTACCCCATATTTGCTATATAGACCCGACACAAACCCCTAAATATTATATTATGGCAGTGTTATCTGTTTATTTTTTTTTTTCTTGACATCCTGCAACTGCTGCAGCCAATTTCTGGTCATTAAGCCAGTTTACATCAGTTTTACAATCTTGGGACAAACGATGCACACTACCTACCTTCTGTGCCATCCTTCTTAACGAAGGTAGGCTATCACCTTGATGCTTTAAAGACAGGTTTCGGGAATCTGGTACTAGAACTTTCTTAAGAATGATCATTCTTGGACCATCTTTTCTCAAAAGAATATGTAAACAGAGTAGATATTAAATTTGAATCTGAAATCCACTTGAGAACAATAGATAATCAAAATGTGACTGCAATCAACTTAGCTAAACATTCATGCCATTCAAAAGTGAGAATTGTGAACTTCAACAGGTAAGACTTTGAAAAATTAGGACGATTATTCAGAGAATCTCAAACTAATGTTTGCAAATGGGTATGAAGCTGGTAAAGATGACCAATGAGGATACATCAAACTTGCCATCAAATAAGTAATAAGGCTTATGTGAGACAAATGTGTAAGAAAAACAAATTGAGGGCATAAGTAGGCAAATGAAAAGAAGGGAAGAACAGATGTTGCCTTAAGTGATGCGACATCAAGGCCAGTGAAACAAACTATTTAGGAAATTAAGGAAACACAGAATAATCAAGAATGACAAAACTATCAGTTGAATTAGAATGGAGGAGAAAACATTGTGAACAAAGTATGGTAGCTCAGCCAGGAAGGATGATAAAATCATTTGTGCTGAACAACAGTGCAAAGAATCAATAACAAATGTGTTACTTTTGTCATGGACACAATCATAAGAATTGAAGTCAAAGGGAAGTTGCTGATAAATACTATGTTGTGTATTGTAGTAAGCCAAGAACTGCAGATCCTGTTACTTTATCAACTACAACTTTACAGACTGTGGATTACTTTAAGGATTTAGGCAAATTTATGTGTCATACCCTTTCCTTTGGGAAACATGAATAACATTTGTAGTTAAGTAATGTATCAACTAGGACTGTTCAAGAGACGCAACTTGTTTGGCGGGGTTGTACAAGGTCTATATTGGATCTGTCCTTGGAGTACAACAATAGGATTGTAGGATCATTGGAGGCTACTAGGCTAAAGATGCTAGAACCTTTTTAAGCCTAACCATTCATGTCCCAATTAGGAATGCCCACAGGCTAGAACACCTTTGGTATATGCTTGTGCCTTAGGGCATCTACAAATTGCCCCTGTCCATAAGGGCCACAAGTGACAAGCAAGGGGTGAATATGTAATTTCATATCCACTGGTCTAAACTGCATTTGAATAGGTTTAGGGAAGAGCTCTGTTTCACATGAATGAGGAATGTGTTCCAGAAAGGGCGCAATCTCTAAGACAAATATCTGTTCCTCCACTTAAACATGTTTTTTTTTGTTGTTGTCACAGACAAGGTTTAGATCCTTAGATTTGATAATTCCAGTGTTGTTTGTTTTGTGAATGTGTACCAAATCCATCAGGCAATACCGCTTGCTTCTATAATAGAAGAAATTTATGCTCTTTGGAATCTATACAATGGAAATTTACCTAAAAGGTAATAAATGTTAAGGAGATGTCTTATCAGAACATATATATATATATATATATATATATATATATATATATATATATATATATATATATATATATATACACACATACATTTAAATCTACACATTTTGAAGTATCATTATTTTACGGGCTTGTAAACAGTTTCATGAGGAAATATTGCAGGCAGTATTTAATATAGAGCCATACCATTACAGCTACCCCTTAGGAAATAATGAATTAATGAGGGTGTGCCTTCATTGAAGGTTGGGCGTCAAGCTGGCACCTCAGCACCATAAAAATCTATTGCCAATCATTAGCGGACCGGAGTTCCACTGTGGTGACCCCTAACTGGGAAAAGCCAAAAGAAGAACAACAACAACTTATACATTTAAACACAACTTTGACAATCATATATCATAGCTAAGATTATAGAAATGTGGAATAAGCTTCCTCTATGCATCAGGCAGTCTAAAAACCTACATACATTTAACATCTGGATAGATATTATGGCATGTGATTCAAAAAGAATAGAATCAATGTTCCTTGACGACCATGACCTAAACACGGCATAGTTACTTATGAACTTATGATTTATAACATCTTTGATCTTAACCCATAAAACAATGCTAGGCATTATATTACTTTTAAGGCAAACTATTTCAGTGTCTTGCCTGCCACAAAGCGAATTAGCTTTCGATTCTGTTTCTCCGTATACAAGGCACTGATAAATCCTACCATTTTCTAACATTGAACAAAATCATTTCTCATGAAGATCCCTTTTCAGTCACTTAATTGCAGTGTTTCTTATATCAGCAATAATAAACTGCATATCAGGGAAGTACAAACGGGTCTTTAACTGGGGAGGATCCATTTTCATTAATGTAATTGCAACAATGCTTACATGGACTATTGAATAACAAACTGTATGTAGGGGCAGGATACAGTAAAATGCTGAATACTGGTGAAAAGACACTCAGAAATTACTGCCCCTTCTGGAAACACAGTAAACACTGTTCTGTACTGGCAGTGCTTAATAACAAGGTTTTTTATTCTGATAGCTTAAGGGCTTGGTTGATGTTATTTTATGGCTGTCGCGGTGATCCTCAACTCAGAAAGTAAAAGAAATGCCATTAAAGTATTTTGGCAGGGGGACTTCACACAATCACCTCCATAAATTCAGTGGTTCTCCAGCTTCCTTACTAATGGTTAACAATGAGTTAAATGGCAAGCTTCCATCTCACCATATCTTCTGACTTCCACAGGAGTCCTACGAGGTTCCATCCTTGTTCCTTTACTGTTTAATATTTTCATCAACAGTTTCCACACTTCCTCCTGTCCAGGAACACTTATTCAGTATCCAGATGACTTCACTATCATCTGCTCTTCAGCCACACTAACACACTTGCAACAGATTACATAACAAGCATTTACCTCCATTGAAACCTGACTTATTAATTTTCAACTCTTACTCAGGCCCCCCACCAAAAGAAAAAAAAACAGACTCCTCTTCATTACTCCAAAACCTCACTCCCCTGACAAAGCTGGGTTTAATATTTACTCCATCAATAATATTGACATTGAAATGGTATCCCACACCAAATTATCAGGAGTCATAATTGATGATAAACTTAAGTCTGACCTGTACATCCAAAATAATATCAAGAAAACCCACCAGAAACTTGGAATGCTTTATAGGAAAAAACAGTTTACTATCATATACCCGAAATGTACTTGGTCGACTGTTCACATGGTCATCCGAGATTGTGCGAAATTCACAATGTCAAACACCGGAATTGCCGAAATACATGTCGACTGCTACTTAGGGATGGGTTTTAACATGGGGCGAGATAGGGGCAGATGTGCATTTCACCAATATCAGTGTTTAACATTGCCTACGGTCGACATTCCGATTTTCAAACAAAGTGGTGTCGACTGACTTCACTTCGAATAAATGATAATAAACCAGAAAAAACACTTCCTTAATACACCAATCAAAATTAGTCAAATTATATCTTCTGGTCTCCCTACATTATGGGGTTCCATTATGACCAACATGCAGTCTTCCAGAAAAACTAAACTTAAAAGCTGCTAAGCTTGCTAAGTTTGCCGCTACTGCAAATTCCTTCACACACCACTGGAAAACCTTACACTCCCTTCAATGGCTTGAACTCCCCAACCATCTTTGCTATCTACACTTTATAACTACATATAACATTATTTACAAATCCTCAGCTTATCCAAGCCTTTGTCCATTACTCAACTTATGTATCCCAAATAGAACTTTTAGATCTGAAGATAAACAACTCTTCTCTTTATCTAAACTCTCCTCTAACTACTAGAACTATACTTAACCTGTCCTCTTTTAAAAGCTGTTTAAGAGAATACCTCAGTAAATCCTGATTTTTTTTCCTGCTGCAGTCCTAGGTGAACTTATTCTCTCTCTCTCTCTCTCTCTCTCTCCTGCCACCCCATGTCTCCCTCAAATCTGCTCTATCATATTCCTACATTTTCCTTCCCACCCCTGTATACTCTGTCTAGCTGCAGACATATTCTCAGATTCCTTCCACTTATTCTTATCTTCTGCTTATTCCTTTTCTCTAACAACTATACAGAGTCTGCCTTTTTTTCTATATCTCTCCTGTGATTGTCATACATAATCTCGTGTTCTCTTTACCTCACCCCCCTTTATCCCTTTTCCCTAATATATGTTGTCCTGTATTTGCCATAGTATGCTACTTTGTTTTTTACTGCCCTCCCTGTACTCACATTATGTAATGTGTTACATGAATATGCAATTTTTTATCATGATATTGCAATGTTTATCTCCGACTTTTCCTGCTTAGGACCATAAGGTCAAAGTTTTGAAGTTTTGAAATTCTAATAAACAAATAAAAACAAAAAACTTTTTTTTACGTTTTTGCAGGGGGCCAAAACCCCCTACACCCCCACATCCCCTGATAAATAAATGTACCAACTCCGAGATCGCATTACAGTGAGAAAAATGGGAAATTTCACATTCCATGCTCTACAGTGATCTCCAGTCAAAGTGTTTGAAGTTTCAAATGTTTAATCTTATGGGCTCGACCACTTGCAGTTCAAAGTTTTAAAACTTCGAGCTTGAGAAAGGAATCCGTATCTATACTATGTAATACCTTGTTGGTTTAATAGAAATAATTTTTTTATAATTATATTGTAAACTCTGATAATTGTGGAGCTTTTCTCCCCTGGCCTCAGCTGAAAAGAGACACTTTTTGGCCCAGTTGAACCTTCCCGGTAAACAAATGTCAAATAAATACATCAAGACATGGGCTGCCAAGAAGATGTCATGATTCAGGTGGACATGAGGGTGTCTTGTGCTCTCACTGACATCCTAGCAATAGGAGCATTTTGTGATGAATAGGCTGCATTAGTGAGGAGGCCTACAGTGCCTTCCCCATGTGAGTTTATGCTTCCACACTCCTGTGTTAAAGGTTACCACCAGAAAGTGAGCATAATGTTCTCCCCCAAGCCACTCCTTTGCATTAGCACACATCCTGCATGGGTTATGTCTCAGGTCAGCAGCTAGTTTCACCCCATCCACCCCCAACCCCCACCTTTCCCCCCAGGATGGGCATAATCTTCTTCCCCTGCTAACTCCAATACTCATCAGAGCTTCTAATTAGTATCAGGTTGCCTGGGTCATAATCTGTAGCACTGGAACAGCACTCATTGCAAAGTCTGGAATCAAGTTAAAGAAGAATGGAAAAGCTCCCACGAATATGGATACAAATTCAAGCATACGCTGTATGAATATCTAATGAAGATGAAGAACAGATTTAAAAGATTAGATCTGACGGATAAAGGACCTGAAGAATTATGTATGCAAGTTCAGAATATTATCCAGGAACTGGCAACAAAAAGATTCTAAAATAGAAACAAAATTGAGAAGGCAAAATGGCTATCTGTTGGAGCTTCTGAAGTGGCCACAGAAAACAGGAGATCAAAAGACAACGAAGATAAAGAAAAGGTGGTAAACAGAATGCAGAGTTCCAGGACAAGAGGAGACAGGGAGGCATATTTGAATGAGCAGTACAAAAAAGAAGTAAATAACAGTATGGGGAAGAAACGTGCACTGGTGATGGAAAGGGAATATTTCCTGCAAATATGGGTATGACAAAAGACAGAGGGGGGGAGGCCTCAATCAGATATGCACGATTTTAAGAAGAGGTAAAAGGAATATATAGAAGAACTACGTAAGAAGGAGCCTAGCTTCTCCGATAAATATGATGCTACATTCCCTGATTTAGAACCAGGCATCTTGGGGGTCTAGTCAGATGAACCATAGAAACCCATGCTAATAGTAAGGCAACAGGAGGTGATAGAGTTCCAGTGGAATTATTGTTAAATTCTGCAAAATTACATTGTTACAGTACTGCTTAGCATTTTCCAGCAAATATGGAAAACAAATCATATGGACTGGAAAAAAATAGTTTATATTTCAATCCCCAAAAAAGCCAAAGGTAAAAAGTGCTCAGATTTAAATCCACTGCAATGGTTTCTCATGGTAACAAGGTAATCCTTTATGTAGTACAAGTTGCACTCCAGTGATATATAGACAGATAACTGCTAGATGTGTAAGCTGGTTTTAGGAGAGGTAAAGGCATTAGAGATTCAATGATCAACATCCACAGGATAACAGAGAACAAAGGGGATTATCAGAAAAAATATAATTTTGCTTTAGTGACTATTCTAAAATCTTTAATTGTGTGGACTGTAACAAACTGTAGCACATTTGTAGAAAACAAAGGGTATTAGGTTACCTTATTTGTCTGTTGGGGAATATGTGTGAAGACTCATAAAGAGCAGTTAGACTCAAATGTAGAATAACTGATTGGTTCAAGACTGGAAAAGAGTGGGGTATGTCTGTATATTGTCAGTCTACTTTTTTAATTCATATGCTAAATATATCATGCAAAGCTTTAGGTTAAGTGTCTCAGATGTTAGAATTAAAATGACCTGGACAAGTAGTCACAGCATCTTATATACAGATGGTACAGGCTTATGGCTGAAACTGAAGTTACATGGCCTGTTGATGAAGGTGAACATGCAAAGTGCAAAAGCTGGTTTGTTGCTTAATATTAAAGATTATGTCATCTATCCCTATTCATTTTTTGTAAATACATGGGGAAGAATTGGAGAAACTGACAAATGTTATTTTCCTGGGCTCAAAGATTTCTGCAGAGCATGACTTCAGCCATAAAATTAAAGTCTACTTGCTTATTCTAAGGAAAGATAAGATATCAAAAAACAAAGATATCACATTGTCAGCAAGGTCTGTATAGTCATAACAGTGTTTTTTCAGAGTAACAGTATGTGGCTGTAAGAGTGAAATGATGGTTGTTCACAGGAAAACAAGTGCATTTGAACCGTGGTTTTAGAGAGAACATTGGGAATTCCTTGGACTCCAAGAAGACAATATAAGTAAATCCAAGCTGTTAACTGGAAGAGCTGATAGAAAAAAAAATAAAACTCATATAAATACTTTGGCTACATGATATGAAAACAGGACTCACTGGAGAAGATATTGCTGCTGTGAAAGACCAAACGCAGAAAAAGTAAGGGGAGGCAAAAATTAAGGTGGGTGGACAGCATAACTGAAGCAATGAATTTACAAGAACTTAAAAAAGTGGTGGTTGACCAACAGGCTTCATATTTGCTAATATCCTTGACTTTTATATATTCATAGATTGTTACTAAGGTGATGACCTGGGGTTGGGCCTTTCTAAGCCTAGCCAAGTTTTCCTGAAAGAATAATGATATCCTGTATCCAAATAGGACATTGAGGGCCAGGTATTTAAAGCTACCTCTGTCCATAAGTCCAGTGTAAATTAAACTGGGTAATAGATGAACTCAGATCCACATGGATGGGAAATTTGATCCGTAGGAGACTTCTCAGATAATTAGATTCAACTGAACTACAGCAACAACAGCAAAAAGTACAGGAGCATCAGTGTGTACATTTGGATTCATTGCAAAACTATTTCCTCTTATTACCTAGATCGGTTCCCTATTAGAACAGCGAAGGTCCACTTACACGAATACGGAAACGTCAACACGTATTCAGCAAACCGCGAAAACACAGATTGTCCTGAAGCTCAAAATCAAAATGTCGTATCGTCATTGTTCGCCCTTCTGTGGTATAGCTCCTTAAGGTAAGTGTGCAATAGTTACGGACCTTAGGGTTAGGGTGCGGGTTAAGGTAAGTGCATAGATAGTAATGTATGCAAGGTTTAGTGTAGGGTTAGAAGTAGGGTTTTGTTAAGTGTATGTGTGTGGATTATTCATTTTGTTTGGGTATAGCTCCTTAAGGTAAGTGTGCGATAGCTACGGATCTTAGGGTTAGGGTGCGGGTTAAGGTAAGTGCATACATGGTAGTATATGCAAGCTTTACTTTAGGGTTAGAAGTAGGGTTTTGTTTAGTGTATGTATGTGGTTTATTTATTTTGTTTGGGTAGGTAGTATGCAGCAGGCGGTGGGGTTGGCCAACTATGATGATTCGAGATTTTGAATTTCGTGGTTTAAGGCATTCAGTGTTTTCACGGTTCGCACAATATGTGCTGCTGTTTTCATATTCGCTGAAAAGGTCTTTTGTGCTTATAATACAGACCCCCCTAGATCACTATGTCTTGAGAAGCAGTTTTCTGCCCAGTGAGCCTGTTTTCTTTCCTATAAAGTATTGATTCATACGGAAAGTCTGGATTTTGCAGGGCTAGTTTGGCCATCTGCCAATAGTGTTGTACAGTATGCAAATATGAATCTGAGAATATTTGCATCATTTGAGATTTTAAAAAGTTTGTTTTAAATATAGTAAAATTTATGGGCAAGTATAAATAAAGAGGAAAACACTTCTGTCGTATAGCTGTAATGGCAGCTCGCTGGCTAACAAAGTGAAGGACAAAGATGGCTCATTTAAATGAGAGCAGCTCTCTACAATGCAGTACCTGATGTCTGACGCTGACATTTGTGGATTATATCATATGCTCAGTCACATTATTCAGTGAAGGCTAGAGTCCAGAAACCTGTCATACATTAAAAGGTATGTGGTAGGATTGCTTCAGTATGAGACTAGACGTACAGTGACTGAGGAATTCCTGTTTAACGTATTATGAAATGCTAATGAGTGCACTTAAATTCACAGTCTCATTACTTGATAAGAGATTTGGTCATCAGATATGACAGAAGCATTTTATACACACACACACACACACACACACACACACACACACACACACACACACACACACATACACATACACACACGCGCGCATCTATATATACATATATATGTATATATATTGTATTAGTCAAAACAAAGTCAGCAAAGTTGCTGCATTTTTTGCACAATGTTTCCGCTGAGTTAAAGCCAGAGAAACCCCATCTCTTTCATTTCATCAGAACCAAAAAGGTTATTCATTAAACTGTACTTGATTTGTTCATAAATTACTTCAACATGAATGTTGGCAAAAAATGTTCCATGCTGGCATGCTGTAAATGCACCTACAGTTCTCTCAGTCATAAAGACTTCCAAGGAGAAGTTGAACAATAGCTCAAGCTCTCAGTATTTGCAGCAGCCTGATTTCAAAGCCTACTATGGCAGGAAACTCTGGCAAGAACATTTTGGAAAGGAGAAACTCAACATTAGTTTGATATGGAATCCTGTACCTGCTACCCAGACAGTGTCAGACTATATACTTTATAGAGCAGATCGCCATTAAGTGGAATATTTGCCAGATAACATTACGGTCATTTAGTAGTCAACGCCTGCTTGGTAAATGTATGCTGACAGCTTACTTAGGCCTCTAGGAATTTCTGATTTAAAGATACATCTCATTTTGCCATTAACAGCTTTTCCGGTTGCAAATCAAAGTTTGTCATTGTATTGATTTATTTACGTTCTGTTGATCAGGGTGCCTGCGTAAGCCAAAGCCATTTTCAGTTGACTCCCAGGGTGCACAGCTTGATGCCAGCAAGTGTGAACAGTTAAGGGTAACATGAGAGGAGGCATCATTAGAGGATGTATATCAAAACAGAAATTTGTAAGTAGTATAAATAGTCTAACAAATCAGAGTTCATTTTGTCAGTAGTCTTGCACCACAAAACAACATTACTCTCAGTATATATTACAATCAGGAAGTAGTTTTAACATATAACTAAAGTGATGCAGCTGTAGGTTTAAGTCATAAGTAACACTGGAATGACAATAATAAATCAGCAGTCATCCCACACTAATACATACCCAGGTAGGACAAATGTCATTTCATCCACTTTAGTATTTCTAATTATCCTACCTTTCAGGTATGTTCAGAAATTACTTGCCAGAACAGCCTTGGTAAGTGTGCACATTATATATAGCATTTACCTATGATTACCTGTATTTTATGCTAATTAGATATCTAGAATTTGCCTGGAAGTACCTACCTTTCAACTGACGTTGTTCATGTTTTCAATGTCTGTAAATTAAAAGGTACTGACAAAATATTGTTATAAGAAAGTGGAGGGGTCTAGACACTGAAAACCAGCACTTTTACAGCAATTTTATGTGTACCATTTAGAAATACAATGGTCTTTTGCTTTGGGAAGAGTAGTGTAAATTTTGATTACAAAATCGATGGTCATATAACAAAAACGGCACTATTGCACAGGGCCGTGGTATATTTAAAGATGACAGCCATAGTAGCTTTGATAAAAATGTCATCACAGAAATTAGGAAGCTATTTGTGACAGATCATCTAATAATAAAACAAAATGTTTGAATGATCCAGAGAAATAAAGGAGTCAGTGTAATCCACAGTAATTTCGGCTTTTATGAGGTATGGTATACTTACCCGGTAAAACACCCTATACTGGAAGATAAATTTCAAAAGTTTTCTCACAATGAAAACAGTAGGGCTGCAAAATATATTTTATACAAATAGATAAGAGAAATCTTACTTCACTTTTTATTGCACAGGTTGCTGAGGGGTGTTGTCTTTCTGGTCTTAAAGTACTGACAGCCCTATTTCTTTTAAAAACATTCACTGGAACACATAGCCCACAGGAATTAACACCAAGCTGAGAAATGTGTTAACTTACATTGAATTTAAATAGTGGGAAAAGCAAAGATCAATTTCTAACTCAGTATCTACCTAAATTATGGAAAAAGTTACCACCCCCTTTGTATTTAAGAAATCAGTAAATTATTTTATACGCAATAACATGTCACATACTGGGTTATGTTTATCCAGCTTCTAGAACACAAGTACACTGCAAGCTTAATATTTAAGCTTATTAACATATGAACTACCTTTTCAAGCAGACCACCCTACATCATACCAAAACCAGGGTAACAAGTGTCAGCCAAATACATTCATTAAAATCTATATAAAATGTATGAAAATCACACCAGTCTTTTAAGGAGCAGCCATCTGAAAACTGTGTCCAGCAAAGCCATGACTAATTGTCCTTTTCTGATCAGAATTATTTTCTGACTGACCTATTCCAAAATTTGAACCACTATCTAGGCAAGCAACATGCCCACTGACTCATGCATGTACCAGAAAAGGTTCCAAAGTTGGAAGTCTCCATTGACCAAGTCTACACATCTAGCCCATATCAACAGACAAGACTCAAAACAGGTACACACAAACACCAAGCTTTCTTAAAATACAAACAAAACCGGTCTAGCTAAATAAAAAGCCAAACTCTCTGACTCAGTGTCTTAGACTGCAAAATCCCAAATAAATGAAAAAAACTAAAATAAGACACATGTCCACCAATGAAACTACACAACAACTACTTGAGAACTCTGCCATAAATTAGACAAACAGAAAATACACTAAACATTTAAAATATGAAACCATATTTCCAATAATCAAAAATACAAATAGGCAACTAAAAATACAGGAAAATAAAGAAAAAAATTGGCTTGGATCAGTTAGAAAAATATTCCTTCTCTATTCTCTGATTGACAGGAGCCTAATTTAACTAGTTAGTGGGAGGAGCTGATAAATATGATTTCTTATTTAGTTGCAGTTGTTAGCTGCATTCTTATTTAGCTGAAGGGTTGTGTGACACTGCTGCTGCTTCTGGGGTTATTCCAATAGGGTACAGTATGTAAATCTGGATAACATAAAGGTGTTGCTGCTTAATGCTAGGAGCTTCAATAAAACTCCACTACCTACAAGCACTTCTAACCATGGAGGATATTGATATATGCATAGTTAAAGGTATCTGGTTCAAGACCATTGAAAGCACTTTATCACTGCACGTTTTCATTGTCTGCCACACATTCAGACCCATCCCATTAGGTGAAGACATTGAAGGTGGCAGTGACTTCTTCTTAAAAAGGCATTTCACCTCCATACTCCTTAGATATGATAAGGACCTGGGACTTCTCCATGTCCAATTTAGTATTAACAAAACTGCTTATCATATCATAGCTAAATACAGGACCCCCTCTACATTCCCATCAGCCCATACCTCATACCTAACCGGTATGGAATCACTATGAATTAAGGCAAAACCATTCTCCTAGGAGACTTTAACTACCCCTCCATTAAAACAGAGACTTACACAGCCTCATATGCCCAGAAATTTCTGGACTTCATCGATACAGACTCTCTGGACTAGTTAGTCCACACCCAAACCACATTAAATAAAATCCTGGATTTTGTTCTGACCAATATGAGGCAGCTTTGCTCCCCCACTGATTGTAACTTCCTCCCTGCTCAATTTGGACCACAGATCAGTCACATTCACCTTAAAATTGAATCCAGAAGAAACTTCCAATACCACATTATGTATGAGGTAAGTAGGGTAACTTTTACATTCAAAATAAAGATAATAATTAGAAAAACAAGTTAGATATTACAGGTTTACCTTTAAAAATGCTTATTGCAGACGGGCAAACAGAACATTTCTGAAAGGTAGTCTGAAAAGTTTGCAAACGCCAAATGTAAAAAGGTTTGAATGTGCAATGAGCAAATGTACAGTGAGATTCCCTCATTGCACATTCAACATTCTGTGGCAGATTGCATTATAGTGGGGAATGGAAAATGGTTCCTTTCCTCACTGTAGTGCGATCTTGGAGTTAGAATAATAAAGTATGGGGGGGGTGTGGTGGGTGCAGCCCCCCACAAGGGGGCTACAGGGGGGCTTGCCCCCCTGCTTTACACTTTGTTTTTTTTTCTTCGACATTAATGTTCGAAAAACAGCAAATCTGCTTTTTGATTTGCTGTTTTTCAAACATTAAGGACTGTCGACATTTACAGTTTCATGGTTTTGAGTCGCTCATATAAACACTCGAACCAATGTGATTTGCAGTTTTAAAAGTAAACTGAAATTACATTCTCACTAAAACTACAGGTAGAAGTACTGATATAAAAAAATCAGAAATGAAGTCAATGTAGCTGCATGTGCTGTTTGCATCCCATTCTGCGGTAATGATTACATTCTAACTTTATTATAAATATAAGGTTATTTATAAACGTTAATAAGGACTGAAAGCATGTAACTCTGCACAGTAAAAGTAACATTTCAGAAAATGTAACTTTACCTCAATGTTTTATTTCAAACAGACATAAGGGAAATGGAAATCCTTTCTTGTTGCAGAAGTTTGGTCCCAGATAGCACTTTTTTCTTACAAAGGCAAGGATGTTTACAGAACTGATTATGCTGCCATTTGGCTGCACTGAATGGAAACAAAACCAGCAAACCCATTTCACTTATAATGAAATGTTTCAGATAGCATTTACAATGATAAATGGTCCCCTCTTCATAGACTAGTCCTGATATGCACAATAACTTCCAACAGAATGAAAAAAACATGAAAAATGTCAAACATCATAATATTATATCAGTCAGACATTAAAAGATTAAGGCACCATTTGTGAAACACTGTATGATATGGTGTAAAATAATGGAAACCGCTAACAAACATCTCAAATAGAAAAGACCAGTCTTGATTTGATAATCAAGTAATATACAGTAGTAAAGAGTTAGGACTGTCCTGTAAAATGGCAATTACAATTACAAATGTGCCACTTTATAGATCTGAAAAGATTGTTTTAAAGTTAGGGATTGAACTAAAATAATTCTAGTTTGTAGCTTGTCAGAGTTAAGAGATCAGTGAAAACCATTGCCTGTCAAATATAAAATTAACATAAACTAAAAACATGTCTACATTCAGTGACATGAACTACAACATTGAAGTAAAGTATGTCTCCAAGCCATTGGTTACTGTCTTAAGTATTTAGACCACAAAACAAAACCCATAGAGTTAAAATCATAACTATGTAGCACATTCACATTACTAAAGCCACACACATGGGGACAAACACACACACAGACATATAGACACACACACACACACACACACACACACACACACACACACACACACACACACACACACACACACACACACACACACACTTTCTTAACCAAACATCAAGAGACTACCTCTCCTGCTCTGGAAGTGCCAGGACTAGTGCTGCCTCAGAAACTAAGGAGACTGAGGTGCAGTTGGACCCCAGTGTGGGGATGATGGAATAGACATCCATCCTTCTGGAAAGCAGTACACCTCCACAATTCTGTACGTATCCTATGAATGGGATCTCAGACCCTGTAGCTTTAAGGTTCAGACCTTAGCCATTGAGTAACCATGCTAACCAACAACCACTACCAGGATCCTGCAAATGCACAAACTGTGAAAGGGTAGCATATTCGTACATGACAGCTTAGAAATCCTGTGTAGAAACCTAAATCAAACAAACAGAAAGGAAGAGATTGTGAGCCTAAATTAAAAGGAGGCAGACAGCAAGGAAAAGCAGGATGTCAAATGAGCATTTCCATACAGTATTCAAAAATGGCAAGAATGGAGACCTGTATCTTCAGCCAGTAGTAATGCCCGTTATAAAAAGGTGAAACACTTATAAAAACTGCCAAAATCTTAAATGTGGACAAGGGTCTGCAACTGGAGGGATTTGCTGAATTGCTCGGCCATGTAAATGTCTTACAGCATTCAGTTCTGTGAAAGAGCACATGGCTAATTAACATATGCCTCTCCCCTGGAATCCTTCATTAGGATGTAACATACCGTGGAGACAGCATGCTACAATGTGGTACATCCTTATGTTACATACAACACCATGGTAGGGTTGTATCTTCTACAGAAAAAGGTACCAGAAGGTGAGAGAACTTTTCTGAATTTGGTCCTATATATTTGTATTCTGCCCATTGGTAACACAACTCCCATAAATCTCACAATGTAATGTTTGTCTGTCTCATCCTGATTACAAAGTACATGTTTGAAAGTACTTGTTATGGGCATTCGTTAAAATGCAAAATAGAGACTTTTCTTAAATCTTTCCTCTGTCTAGCCTTACAGTTGGCTTCATTATTAGTGAGTTCTGTTTTACCTCATTCTTAAAATCCAGCTGGAATAAGAATACAGCCTTTCTGATTCAACAAAATAATCATGTTATGATAACAAGATGTCTGCAAGCCAAGAGAAGGTTGTGTGTTACCGCTGGGCAATAGAAATGTCATTTGCGTGTCACAGTTGCTGCAATAAACAATATACTGCCGCACTACTCTGTGTTATTTAATAAACTAATCTTATTACTAGTACATGAAAATTGATAATCAGCTGTGCAAAACTAGTAATATATGATTGTGATGGTCATCTTAGCAAGAGAAATCTGAGCATCTCATAAGAAAAACTTTCCAGAAAATGCCAATAGGTTTTCTTGCCGTATGCTATTAGGTCACATGTGCTTGCCCTTAAAGGCTAGACAAAATAACAGATAAGCATTATGGAAAATAAAATAGACATTAACAAATTACATTTGTGTATAGAATGTTTTTACAGGCAATGTTCTTCTAAGTGGTTTGGGATGCCCTGGGAACCCTTACCAACAGGCAGATGTATCATTTTACCAGAGCCACAAGATTTTACCCCCCCCCCATGATCTTATGAAGAGACAAGACTTACCCCTCACTACCAAACAAGCAGTTCCCCAAATAGTCTGTATAACACAAATTGGGTAGGCGTAGGCCTTTTGTAGACATGAAATTCCAATAGATCAGACAGACATTTAATGAAAAGTGTATCTTATAAGAACGTTTTTGTGTCCATGTGTCCAGACCCCTTTAAAAAAGATATATTCCACTCAATGCCAGTGAAGGTGCAAGACATGCTTGGTGTTTCAATGAAAGGAATGAGACAATATATCCCTAGTAACCAGATAATTGACTTATAAATCAAAGTTAAAAATAACACATTCTTCTTCTTCTCTCTCTCTCTGCCTCCCCCTCTTCTCTTCCTAAATTCTTGCCTGCACTGCACGGTTTCACAGCAACTTAACTTTTACGACTTTTGTCTTATATCCATAAAACAGCAGCAGTCCACATTAAGAAAACATACTTCATTCTGTACAAGACTTCATCCAACTCAGATGACCTCAGCTGTTCATTTGTTTTAAATCATCTCATATTGTGTAATACTTCATTCTGTTGTAAGCCTGGCTTTCATACATGGATAAAACCCATTTTTTGCATAATAAGCAGCATCCTAAATTACAGGTCAGCTGACACCAGATAATTTAAGACATTATTAATCCAGCAACACATCAATCACACTAATGAGTCAGAGATGAAGCTCATTTAAGTTGTATTTATCCTCCTCTTTCCCTCATGGCAAGTATAACCTGTTACATCATGGATTTATGAATATTAAAAATAATGTCTGCACTGCAGAAGAGGGTACAGCCTGTTCTTTCTGTTTTGTTCAGTAGTTTGTGTTCTCCTTATTTGACATGAATACTAACATTTCTCTTTCTTCGGTAACAAAAAATGCAAGACAATTACGACTTCTGTAATACTTTTTATAACGTGGTCATCATCTTCTTTCCTCCCAAGACTACAATCTATTGATAATACAGAAAAAGCAAACATCCCCAAGTGCCTGTAATTTTACCTTTTACTTTTTTGACTGTATTTTCACTGCAATCATGGATTTTTTTGTCATGTTGTATAATACCATCGTTCTTCAATAGTATTACATAAATGTAAATGCATTGTCTTCATACTATATTGTTGCTCATTGAGCTTTTCTCCCTGGGACTCCATTGAAAATGGGCTCTCTAGGCCCAACTGACTATCCTGGTAATAAACTGTAAAATAAAAATAAATAAATAAGGGATAATGTCTGTCCATTAGTTATTCCTTTCAGATGTTGCCAAGTAAGCATAAGTGACCTTATCAATGAAATTCAAGAGTTCTGACAAAGTTTACCTGCTAACAGCTAGGAAGGCCATCCTAAAATCAGGAAATGTGACCGAGATATTAATTTACTGTGCATGTTGTCAGAATGTCTCTACAATTAAAAGCCTAGCCTGTGTCCTCTGTAAGCACTTAGCATAAAAAGTGTAATCAAATGGTTGAAAGCCATGTTTCTTCAGAGTTTCCTGTCCATTACCAGTCTCAGCTTTTGATTGCTCCTACGTCTGTGCCTTGGTGTTCTAACTGTGGTATATATACTGCTGAGACCTCCTTAACAGGAAATACTGATTTAGATGAGAGGGGTCCATCATTTCTCTTGGTTACTAAAAAAGTTAAGACATTCACTACCTATTCATTTTTACTGAAGGAAAACATTCTATGATGCTCAGTGCTTAGTATTATCAGTTGTGTAATGATGTTGAGCAAATGCAGGTAAAGTAAATGTGTTAATCCTGGTACCTTCCTGGAAAAAAGACTGAAGAATAAAAATAATAAGACTGTAATAATCAATGTGGTCCTAAAAAAAGGGATAAAACCCAGACTATGACCCACGCAACTTGGGATCAGTTAGCAGGCCTTGTCACTGTAAGAACTGAGAAAGGGGCAGGTGAGAGTGACTGCCACTTTCTGGCTCACTTATTCTGGGTGAAGAGAAGTGATACAGCCATTGCACCTCTGTCACTTAAAGAAGTATAAGAGGCACTGCAGGCAATGGATGATAGCCTGGGACATCCATGCTGGAGTAAAGCTGGGATCATTTATATTTGTCTAGCAGCTTGCAAGGAACTTTCAAGGTAGCAGCATTTATAGGAGTCTCAGCCACAGCTCAGAGGGGAAATAGGTGATCCCAGTCTGTTCCACAAAGTGGCCAGCTTCCCGACATCTCACTCTTGTTTCTAAAAGGAACAAATGGTCCAATTAGCCTCTTTTCCCATTCTGGGATCAAATGGACTGTAAGGCTTTCACACAGTCCAAGGAATGTTTATGGTAAGGGGAACTAATGGACTGATTGGGTACAAGTAGGGGAGACACTCCATTGGCAAACAGGATGGGGGGGATAAAAAAGCAGCACTACATAATGAAATATACAACTACAGGACTATGTACACACATGTAATAAAAACGTAATCAAAGTATTACAAATCAAGTATTAAAACTTCCAAAACTAAAGGAAAATAATGCTGGATTTTAAAAAACTGATTTTGTAGATCCTAGACCTTAAAATATTAGGTCATTAAATGTTGGAGTATGACTAGCTGGGGGTACCAGTAGCACTGCAGCTAGGCCTTAAAAGACTTAACTAATCTATTGCATGACAGCAATTTATGAAGCTATGAACCTAAGAACCATAATTCCACAAAATGTGATAATCTGAAGATTCAAGCCCTGCTCTGCAATGCAGCTGTAGATTTAAGTGCAGATGCCTAGGGAGTAAATAGAAGTATTATCTGTCTGTATAATAATGGTGTACTATAACAGCACCTATGAAAATCGGTCTTTATCTTACAGGTCCATCTCTCAACTTTCACCCATTCTGACCCTATGACAAAGCATACTACAGGATTTATACCCATACTGATGACAACATAAATCCTCACACATGCATCTATATCTACTTTATATCTATACCTGTATCTATATACTGCATTTCAGCCATTCTTATTTTGATAACAAAAGCAAGTTGAATATTATTGAAAACCTAACTTGTTTTGGGAAAAAAGTTTCCCATGTTTTGTATTAAAACAGAAAAAGAAAAATCTAGCAAAGCTAGACTTTCCACTGTGTGATACCTTAAACCTCTTGTATCAGAGACAACATGGGATATATACAAATTACCCTTTATCAATACCCACAAATATATCAGATCTATACTATTTTCCCATTCCTCTGTGTACAGCTTTTGAGTTAACAACAGGGTTAAATCCTAATCAGGTAAATACCCTCTAAGAATTGGTTTTGTACAACTTTATTTTAAATATATTAAAAGCTATTTCATATCTCTTTCAATAGATTTATAGAATGTAATCAAAAGCAGTATAAACTGGGAGTCTATAATTTACAACTTTCATCAATTTGTAAAGTCCAGGAAGCTGAATACACGTAAGAAGAACAGACCTTTGCAAAGTTCACATATCATAAATAAACTCCTCCAGAGGAAAAGGTCATTGAGACATGCAACAATGCAAAGATCAAAGGAAAAACTCCTCTGTGGCCACTGTCTGCATTTTAATGAGAAGGAAAGAGTCAGAGTGATTAAAGTGTGTGTTGTTTTCCTCATGTAATGTATTAGGCTGTCCCTCTGATTAATATAGCCATGTATAAAAGACAGAAGTATTACTTTACAGAAAAGTGGTGATTGTAGAGAGTGAGATACCAGAACAAAATAGTGGAAAATAAAACTACAGACTTATTAATAGACCTTGGAATGATTATGGAGGGAAAATAAGACAGAAGGGAAGTGCACCTGCACAACAAAAGCTGTAGACACCTGCACAATGTTAGTTGTACACACCAACACAGTGCTGGCTGTGCACACCTTCACGATACTACGTGTACACACCTGCACAATGCTAGGTGTGCAGACCTGCATAAAGACAGCTGTACACACCTGCACAATGCTAGCTGTATATACCAATACAATACTAGCTGTGCACACCAGTAAAGTGTTAGTTGTGCAGACCTGCATAATGCCAGCTATACACACCTGCACAATGCTAGCTGTACACATCAGCACAACATTAGCTGTATAGACCTGCAAATTGATAGCTGTACACACCAACACAATGTTAGCTGTACACACCAGCACAATGTTAGCTGTGCAGATTTGCATAGCACTAATTATACACACCTGCACAATGTTAGCTGTGCAGACCTGCATAATACTAGCTTTACATACCAGCACAACACTGGATATGCAGACCTACATAAGGCTAGTTGTACACACCAGCACAATGCTAGCTGTGCAGACCTGCATAATGCTAGCTGCACATACCAGGCAGGTTCCCTCTGCTGACCATAATGTCATATGAACTGAGTGAGTGCACAGAATCATTTCTTATCATTCTCATATTCTGCCCAGAAATTGCTGTAGACAGGTCTAAGTTGGACTATCTGAAACAAATACAGTAAACTGTAAGAAGACTGACTCTGTATTTTAGTAAGTTAATCCATTCCACAAGGCTGCTTCTCACAAGTTAGAACATGCTATAACAGCTAAAACTTATCCCAGAGTACTCAATGTAAAAAAAAAAAAAACAATAAATAAAACAATAAAAAAACAACAACTACAAGACTGTTTCATTATTATTTTTAATATCCCTAATATGTTCCTGAAGTCTGATTATAAACTTTCTGTTTGTCTGACCTACATATACCAGGCCACAGTGGCAAATGAGAGCATAAATAACTGCAACAGTTATCACAGTTAAATGTTTCTACAATCTCACATTTCCTGCAATTTATTGGGCCATATTCTTTAACAGCCATATAATAACAATTAACACTGCCATTTTTTTCTTAAACATCGCACTGATAGTGTTTTGCTACAAGCTACAATCTTACAGAATTTGATAGTAAATGAAAGGGATGCTTATAGTATAAAGATTCTCTTCAACATAAAGAGCCATTGTTTATATTAAAACGTTATAGTTTACAACTACATTGTTGAACAATGAATGTACTTGGGAAAGTATTTTAGTATCAATTCTCCTGTAAAAGTTTTAATTCATTAATTATTTTTAATGTTATTGGTTGACGGATTGTGTTCTTAAGTATGTATATGATATGTTTAGTATGTTTTTATTAATCTCCTTTGAAGGCTTTAGCTGAGGCACTAAAGTAAATGGGTGTTTCATAATAAACTGTTTGAACATTTCTTATTTCATTTACTCACATGTAATTTCTTCAGCCGCAGGCAAAACTAAGCAGCAAAAAGATATTGCTTAGTAAATAGATCATAACATGTTTCGCACCATGTGGCTTGAGAGAAACAGAACAAGTTTCTAAATTTTCTTCAGCATTTTTTATACTAACTGGCCTTTCCTTCAGGCTATTCATCCCAATCCATCTATCACTGCTCCATTGCTTTCACCTGGCATCATCCCTTCATCACCAGACTGTTGGGATTTTCCATGTTTGGATCCCATTTATCATCCATTTAGGGAAGCATCCATCATAGGTGGGTGTCTACTGCAGCCGCAGGTCCTGATGCAGTGGTAGGATGGTGGTCTTCCACTAAACCAACAAGGGCAAACACTTCATATGCTCTGCCTGACGTACTCACATCATCTGAAGAATTCCTAGCTGCTGGTCAAGGGCAGCATCTTGCCATCCTGCAGGAAGCCACCCACAATATTATACAATCCCAAAGCTGACAACTTTTTTGAGAAGCTCAGCCCTTTTCCCCTCCCACAAAACTTCGAAGCCTCAGCAGTGTCATAGTCCATTCCAAATCCAGGGTCACTGACCCATAAACAAAAATCTAGTCTCAAAAGAAAAATAAGCTGGTCCCAATCAACATTTTTTATTTGAACATATTCAACTGACTTACAGAAAAGCAGAACAGCAGTTCCTCTATAAAACCACAGTGCTATGAACTGCATTGGTTCTTCTCAAAGAACAGCTCTTGTCTTATACATAAATGCATAATGCTAATGGCTACTTGTATTCTAATACTATTCGCAATTAAATAAAAGCACAGAATCCAGCATTCATGTTTCCAGTTTTAGTACAAAACAAGTACATTAACATGATAGAAACACCACAGCAGAAGCAGTGTCTCATATTAAGATATCAAACAAGGATTTCTTGAGGCTAAATTATCATCTTCTTCTTCTTCCTCTGCGGCTCAACCAATATACTGTAAAGCACCCCTTCAATGAGATTTCTGAACAAAACAAAAATATAGATAATATCTTTGTTTCACTGATGTGCTAGATGAACTGCTGCATCTCTAAAGGGAAATCCTGCCAGGAATTAAGAGAAAGACTGAGTCAAACAGCAAAGGTGAACTTGGCAAAACTGAACAATGAGATACAGAATGGCTGTTTGGAGACGGTGACTGAGATATGAGATTGATAGGATTAATAAACTGCAGAGTAAAAACACAGCTTGGTTTCGGAGCATTGATGAACAGCCCATAAAGGATGATCTGAAAAGAAGAAACTGAAGACTTTCCCATGAAAAGAAGAGACTTAAAAGTCAAAAGATAGTAATTTAACATTTCTGAAAAGGCAAACATATTCAAGCAAAATATAACATTTCAGAACAAATTAAGATAGGATAATAAAGAAACCAACGGACACTTGTGAAAAACCACTGAAAGTAAGAAAAAAGCAGCTGAGGAGTGCTAAAAAAATCCCAGTTTTTTATTGTAAGCGTTTTCGTTCATCCACACTATACAATGAACTTCTTCAGACAAAACTCTACCCAACATTCAATGCCTTAAATAAGGCTCTTAATTAGTTAATAAGTTAATAAAACAATTAACAAAGCTTCCTCAAATTAATCAAACTGTTAAGTGCTATAAGAAATGCCATTACAAATAGAATTTAAAATGCTAAAAAGCACAAAGAAATTTAAACATTATAGTTCCTTATATAACACAAACAAAATAGCATGTTGTGTCTGGAGACAATGCAATGATAAATAAACAGCCTCCACTTCCTATCTAGATGTTAAGCTAAAAAGTGAATCAACATTGACCCCCTTATTTAAAAATAATATCATACATTATATATTATTTAGAAAACTGTTACTTAAATTGAGTGGTATCATCATAGTAAAATGTAAGTGAATAAATGTATACACATTTCATACTACATATTACCTATCCAATGATTTTAACTTTAGAATGCATTTAATTGAACTAAATTTATTCAGCCCTGGTTGAACATTGGGCATTGATTCTTAACTGCCATAATAGTTCACATTCTTCCAACTTCAGTTCCCACAGACCACATCTAATATTTTTACTTATTTGATCCATGATAATAAAATGGAATTTATGTGTGGGATTGTCTATAACATGCCTTGCCAAAGCACTGGTAGTTGACATCTTGCCAATCTGGTATTGGTGTTCGTACATCCTCTTTTTAATATAGTAGATTATTATGGGAAAATGTCAGCTATCCTTGGAAGTGACAATTATGTAAAAGTGAGTTTGAATGAGGTCAATAGTGCATACAGATAGGTAAATTGTATTATCAATGATTTGTTTCTGGAGAATTGTGTGAATATTGACACATATCATTATCTGACAATGCCTGCACCCATAACACCTGTTATTTTTGGATCTCCCAAGATTCATAAGGACCTCTCAGATCTGCCTTTACGACCCACAGTAGATGGCCATAAATCCATCACATATGCCTTGGCCAAGTATGTAGATAATAAATTAAACTCACTCATGCCTACAGAACAGCAAATTTGTCATGATTCCTGGAGTTTCTTGGAAGGTATAAACCATTTAGAATTTGATGCTTGTCACAACTTTTTGACAGTATACATAAAAGATTTATATACTGTCATACCCCAGGAACTAGGCTTGCAGTGGGTATGTGAGTTTTTAATAATTAAAGGCATGGACAGCAATTAAATTGATTTGATAGAAGTACTACTCAAAGTGGTATTACAAAATAACTACATCTTATTCAATAACCAATTTTTCCTGCAAAAATCAGGAAGCTTCACAAACTGCATGATGGCCTATTTGGAAAGGGAATTCCTATACAATGCCTCGTTCAAGGAGAATACTGTTTGGTACACTCGCTATCAAGATGACATGTTTTTTATATGGAAAGGGTCACCTGAAATAGTAGAGGAATTCCTAAATACCATTACAAAGTTTACTAACTTTCTAGAATGTACCTACCAGTTTGAGATAGAAACCATTAACTTCTTAGATGTACAATTGCCTAAGGACACAATGAATAGGAGTTACAAGGCTACCACTTATAGAAAGCCTACTTATTCTAATGCTTTTCTCCATTTCAGCAGCAACCATCCTTTTCATCAAAAAAGAGCTGTAATAAAAGGACAATTGGTACGAGCAGCTAGAATGGTTTCATCTGATGAGGATTTCCAAGTCGAATGTGAACTTCTAAAAAATAGGTTCACAAAAAGAAGATATTCAATATACCTCTTTGAGCACCTGTTTAATGAAGTACATAGGAAAAGGAACAATGGGCATTTTAAGCCCATCTTGTGGAAAGGCTATAGTGAAGTAGTACATGATTTAACTACACAAGACAGAAATTCCAGTAATCTTCCCATACAGTTCAATCCCAGACTTTGTTTTTTAACTACCTATTCTATGGATGCAAAAAATATCAAGGATATTATCATTAAAAATTGAGCCCTTGTTATGAAAGATGGTACTGTGTACAGAAATTTGGGTGGAAAGCACAACATAACATATAGAAGAGGCCCAAATCTGAAGAACATACTAGAATGTCAGACCACAATACCTAAAAGCAATTGGGGTATGAAAAAATGTGGCAGATGCCACTAATGCCAATTTATAAAGGTAAGGAACTGTTTTAGTATACACAACAAAATCTACAGTGTAAAAGGAAGATTTAATTGTGAGAAAACAGGGGTAGTTTACCTTGCCCAATGCCAGCAGAGCCAAGGTTTCTACATAGGAAAAACTGAACGGGCACTTAAACAGAGGATTTACGAACACCAATACCAGATTAGCAAGATGTCAACTACCAATGCTTTGGCAAGGCATGTTATAGACAATCCCACACATAAATTCCATTTTATTATCATGGATCAAATAAGTACAAATATTAGAGGTTGTCGGTGGGAATTGACGTTGGAAAAATGTGAACTATTATGGCAGTTAAGAACCAATACCCATGTTCCACCAGGGCTGAATGAATTTAGTTCAATTAAATCCATTCTAAAGTTAAAATCATTGGATAGGTAATATGTAGTATGAAATGTGTATACATTTATTCAGTTACATTTTACTATGATGATACCACTCAATTTAAGTAGCAGTTTTCTATATAATATATAATGTATGATATTATTTTTAAAAAGGGGGTCAAAGTTGATTCACTTTTTTAGCTTAACATCTAGATAGGAAGTGGAGGCTGTTTATTTATCATTGCATTGTCTACAGACACAATGTGCTAATACATACATTTTAATATGGTTTATATTTGTCTTATTTTGTTTGTGTTATATAAGGAATTATAATGTTTAAATTTCTTTGTGCTTTTTAGCATTTTAAATTCCATTTGTAATTGCATTTCTTATAGCACTTAGTTTGATCAATTTGAGGAAGCTTGTTAATTGTTTTATTAACTTATTAATTAATTAAGAGCCTTATATAAGGCATTGAATGTTGGGTACAGTTTTGTCTGTAGAAGTTCATTGTATAGTGTGGATGAACGAAAGCACTTACAATAAAGAACTGTGAGTTTTAGCACTCCAGGATAATAAAGAAACTCACTGTGTACTTTCAATGGGAACAATGCAGAAAAACTGTAGGTACCAATATATCTTTGGCTGTTGGTCGCACTGGCAATTTTTCTTCCTTCTACCTGCTCATTTGAACATTCCATTGTTCACCTAAAAGCTGACAGGCAGGGGAAGTCAAGTGGTTACTGATAAGGTTCATGCCTTTAGGACTTTTCAACTGATATCTGCCATGCAGTTTCTTCATCTAACAGCTAAAGATGTAATGGTCTTATTACCTCACTAAGAGTTACTCATCTGCTGAAGAGTAAAGTCCCAAAAATACCCTCATTAAGGGAGAAAGGACTCGTGAAAGTAATGGGTACAGGCCTGTCATCATACATGTACTTGCAAAGACTTTAAGCAATTATTCAGATACTCCAGGCAGTATGAACGTCTTACTGATTCTGTCTGTATTAATTCTGTATGAGTACAACAAAGGCACCTTTCTAATAAAACACAAGCTACATTCACACAAGGTAGCACTACAGAAAAACACAGGTGTATATCTCCAGTAATAATCAAATGTTTTTAACTCAGTGAACTAAATGACTTGTTTGAACAGCCTTTACCCTGAGCCTTGACATTCTTTACTATTAATGGTGCTCTCCCTGTTTCAGAAGTAAAGATAGAGTCAATAGGAACCTGTTGTCATCATCTCTTGTACCCATGTAGTGATAGAATCCCTCAGACGTTGTACTAAGACCACTTCTCTTCTCCATCCTCATGTATCACATGCACTGTAGTTGTTTCACAGTCCAAAAGTTAGATTTCTCTTTTTCATTTCTCCTTTTATTTACATAATTCCAAAAGCAGTGCTAAGATAGGTTTGCCTCACTTAAAATATTGCTTCTTAGCTACAGGATGATACTACATACAATCAAAAATCAAGTTTCTCTAGTGTGCTGGAAATAAACCCCCTACAAAATGTTTTTATTTTTCAATATTGCCTTTTCAAAAGCTGAACACTTAGATGTGATACTAAACCTGTAAGTATTAAAGTGTTTTACTCATCTGTCAATCAGTTTCTAAAATGAATAATAAGGCCAATAATCTCTTATTGATTTTGAAAAAACTTTACCTCTGTAATATTAAAAGTGATTTGAAATGCAATCCTTTTCCAATCTTCTGTATGAATCAACCATTGAATTTAATCTGCCCTCTACTGCATGCCATCTGGAATGCTGAAACTGATGATCTGCTGCTTTTATAAACCAAATGCATATTGTACTACATGCTCCTGTATAACAACGGCCTAGTCGGTTGTCTGGCTTGCCAGTATCTTCTGAGCATCTCCTGAATGCCTTGCTTGCACTGTATGAGTGGTTTGAACACTTCTACAGATTTTTTTGCAGCGGTAGTTATCTTTCTATAATCGAAGTCCTTAAATGGGGGGGTGCGATACATTATTAATGAAATATATATTTTTACCACTCATTACACAATTTTTTTTTGCTATAGTTAACTCTCTGTTGTCAATATTGTCTCACAGCCTGTTCTGCATATTTTCAGTAGTGCTGTCTACTGTATGTATGGTCTACATACCTATGAGTAGCAGCAGCTTGCATTTTGAGTTGTATTCTCTGGGTTTCTGCTGTGAAGGGCCCTTTACCCAGCAAGACCTGATCTGTTAACAAAACACAAAAAGTAAATAGATTTCCTTCAAGAAAATTTATATAACAAATTTCAGTTATTACAAGAATGCATCCAAAATGTGACATGTCACTCTGATATAGCTTCTACACTTTACTGCAGATTCGATTTACTAAATATTCAGATAACTGTGGAAAAAACTTGATGCAGAGATAGCCATTTTGTAGCCTGCATTTTATGTCTGGTTATTTAACATGGCTGCCCAATCCTTTTAGACGTCTTGCGCTGTGCCCTCTGCCATTTTCTTCACACAGGGCTGAATTGCATAGAGCACTTCAGTTCAACAGCATTAGAAATTTAGAAAAAAAAATCTACATTTCTTCCATACTTTCTTCTGAAGCTGCCAGAAAAGGTGTCCATTTTCCACTGTACAAAAGTTACTTATCTGCCAATATTCAGAATAATCTGTAGCAGACCACTGTTTTAATATTTTCTATATGTACACCCTTCTTATTTTGGGTGGAAGAAAAAACAAATAAGCTGTTGATTGTGTGAGAAAGACCTGAAAACCAACAAAGTATGGTAAGTCCTGATTGTCTTCAACAAAATCTCGGTTTCTGTATTTACCAGCTGGTTAACTAGATTTATCTTAAAACTGTAGTAGCATTTTCATCAACTAATGCAGAATCAATAAGTGCACATTCCTTTCTATTCCTCTAAGGGTGCGTTATTATTATAAATTCCCATCTGCTCTGTGGTGACAGTAAAATTGTCATTTAATAGTCTATGAACTATTAGAGTGAAACATGGCTAAGATTCTTTGAGGCAGATAAGTACTGCATATATAAAGCTATAACTACTAAAGTGTAAGTAAAATACACTGTCATACCATGCTTATCAAAAACTACCAAGGCATAAAAACATTTTAATCAAATAAGTTTAATCGGACCTGATAGCAGTGGATGTGCAGGCTTCATATCTCTTGACAATCTAACTTTTCCTCTGAGCAGCTATAATATAAAGGTATAATGTAAAGGTAAGAACATATACATTGGAGCTATAGGATCAGGAACAAAGCCCCCACTCTCAACTTTTAAGTACAGGAAAAAACAGGCTAGTGAAAACAATGCTGGGCGACCTAGATTTCTCACGTGAAAGTACACTTAGTCTAATTCTTTGGATCTAGGAAAATCAGTCACACATATGTCTACAGAAGAGAAGGGTCAGAATATTAGCAAAACTAATATCCTTATTGTACAAAAATGACATCTGGAGCATTTCTAACTTGTAGCAGTAAAATGCATATCCTGTAAAGGAAATGTGTAACACTTTTTTGTTTATAATTTGGCCTTCTCTTGCAGCTGTAAGCTTTCTTGATGTTGCTCAGAATTTATGAGCCACTAGTCACTGGTTTTATTGATTTTTGAAGCATGGGCCATTAATCATAGGAAGCTAAGCAATTTGTGGTTAATGCACTACAAAAGGAAATATACAACCTAGACCAGCCCACTAGCGAAGTAATCAGTAACTATCACTGGCACAAATCCAAAGTGCAGCAACTCCAGCCCCACTGGTACCAATCCATCTGATGTAATTCTAAAAAAAAAACAAATGACAATATAGTAATGATATCCAGTAGTATGGTTTGATCTTTTACTTCTATTTTTCTTTCCCAACTATAATTGTTTAATTAAAATACCACAACAGAAAACAGAACAATGAGACTGGAACCATCACAGACTTCTAACCACCTTCCCAACAATTACCATTTGAGTTACTGCTTTCATTATTCTTAAAAGTCATTCGTTTTACTGTTTATGGTTGATACCTGTGATTGCAACCTATATTACTGAGGTCAGATAATGGTGTACAGTGAGAATTTTCAATGGATTCTTCCCTCAGGTTTGAATTTGCAGTCATTTGTTCCAACATGTTCTGCTTTGTTTGGCTTTTAGCCAACCAGAACCACTGTAAATCTAAATCAGCCATTCCTTGCTTTTAGAGGTGGGATCCTTATGGCACCATCACCTCCTTTAGTTAGAACACTCATTCTGTAAATCCTCAGATGCTGTAGTACACCAAAATAAGGTCAGGCATTTTACCATTTATCAAAGAATGAGGGCAAACCAGCAGGCAAGGTGGGTGGGGAATGTGCACAAGTAATAAGGTGAATTGTAAATTTACAGAAACCATACCTCACAACTACACTGACTTTGGCAGATGATTCTGACGTTAGCATATGTTTTACTGGTTTATTGATCCATGTTTTCCTTCTGCAGCTCCAGTTTGTGCTTTTTCTCTGGTTCTACAACTAATCCCGTGAGAGAGGAGCTCATTAAAAGTCCAAACAGAGTCAACTGACTCACAGCAAGCTTCTAGCTATACTGTGCTATAACTGACCAATAACAGTGCAAGCAGAAACATGAAATAATACCACAGTGTGTTACTAGCTGCTTGTGCTATATGCCTCTGTTTTTTCTAGCTGCACTGCACAATTGATCTGTTCAGTGGGCTACTACAACAGTTCAGCAAGAAAAAACTGACTAAAAACACAGTGAGCTTCCACCTGCCTGTTTTAGGGTTTTTTTTTTGTTTGTTTTTTTTTCTAGCTGTACTGTATTAGCAGGTCTATTCAACAGAGCAGTTACACAATGTAGCTACACAGACTAACCAACAGGACAGAGCTGCCCGTGCTGTTGGTCCATATTTCTGGCTATTGTGTGCTATTAACCCATTCAGTGAACCAATAGCAAAGTGTAGTTTAAAAACAATGGACCAGTGAAGAAGCTGGCATTGTAAGCTGTTCACTGAGATGACTCATAGGACTGTAACAACTAGATTCTCTAAAGCTGTTTGGCTGTTTGCTATAGCAATACTGTCATTTCTAGAACAGTTGAACTTTTTGTGATACTCAACTTCACGTTGAGCGTGTTGCTCCTCTTTTGAGCCATCTGCTACACTTTTAAAAGGCCAGTGCTTTGACTTTAATAGTCAGAGGTTCAGAGGTGTGAACGTGGGTGGAGAATTTACATAAACTGTGCATAGACTGTGCAAGTTTTGTAGCTCATACTTACTCATCCATTTTAGATTTCCCTTGCATTTTCAGTAGCATAGTTCTTGTTTCATGACAACAAACAGCCATATTATATACAGGCATCTGGCACTAAAGGACTATTGTTAACAGCAAGATTTTTAGCAATCTGACAGAGCTGATGGGCCACTGGCATTTTCATAGTGGACTCTTTCAATATGTATATGACAACAGTTGGTACCTGTGACGGGGCAGCCAGCAGGACAGTGGACCTGTACCTTATTGTAAGTATCTTCCTTCTCTTTCACTTCCACTTCCTGTTGTTGAAAGGATATATGCCAAGTGGTGCTGGCACACAGGTGCTTAAAAGTGATATGCTGATCACCTTAAAGCCCTCTGTCTTTACTCAGTATCATACAGACTTCAGAGAGGCGATCTCTGCCTGGCATACAAGACATCCTTGGACCCTGTTTTGATGAATCTTCTGCACATCAACAAAACAAATAGCATCAGAACTACTAGATTAAAAGACCTAAATTTTGATTGCGACATAAATAGGACATGTTTGAGAGACACCTAGTTTTCTCAGAGAATTCTCATTTTTTGCAACAGGCTCCCCATCAATGTGAATCAGAGTTCCTCCCTAACATGCCCAACATCTTCATTATATCTGCTTTGTCTTCATCAAACCTGCTGTTCTCCCTTCAGAAATATAAGTATTTTTTTTTTAATTCTTGTATTTTATTTCTTTAGAGTGCTATAACAAGAATTTTCTGTGCATTTCATTGCATATAAGGTTATATGTTAAGATCTATTCTAAGTGAGTATAGCTTGGGCACGGTTATGCTTTTGCCATGACATTTTGTTAACAATGTTACTAGAGAATTGCTTTCTGGGTCTGACAATATTTATACTTTTAGTCTGAGCAGAGTCACAGCCTAATAGATGATAGTAAAGTATAAACAAAGATATTCCTAATACATCTACCCCAATAATCATCTATGCATTCATAGGCATGTAGCTTCAGAAAGCTCCTAGTCACGTTCATTTCTGAAATCTGTAACAGAAATTGAACCTCTTGTCAGGTGATACTTCTTCTGTGCAAACACATAAAGGATTTAAGGAAATGCTGAAAAGTCCTCCTTGTATAAGAAGATGGAAAATTTAAAAGGCAGACTAATTATCCAGCTTAGCGAAAGAGGGTGACTAAGGACAGATCATTGTATGAAAACAAGCAAGACGACAGCAAATGGTTTACAAAAGATATACTAATGCTGCTGCAAACCTTACTAACATATTATGGGATCTAAAATGTGTTTTCAAAAGGAATTCATCACATCACAAGTTTATGCAATTACTAATTCTCCCAGGCAGCCCCACATGAACCCTGCCTTCTCATATTCTACATTAGAAGAATCACCGAAATGAAACTAGTAAGCTCATTCAGTCTTTAATCAAACATGAATCCCCTGTCTCTGATGATCTCTTCCCCTGGTTTCTATACCTATGTGAAGGGGTATTATTCATTCATATGTCATGCCTTTAAGGTCTCCCTCAAGTTTCTAATTTTGTGGATGATAGCAGAGCTGGACCATGGTCAAATGGCACCCTAGGCAGGGTAATAGACTGTGGCCCCCTAGAGCAGCCCCTCCTGGACCAACCCCCTACCCCCCACCCTGCAGCAACCCCCTCCCCAGCTATTCCAGTATTCCATTACTTGGATATTTCTCCCCATTTACCATAAACTCTGTTCAAACCTATCAGAGTGCATACTGTTTTCTTATTTACTTCTACAATTACAGATACTGAAATAAAATATCACAAACACTGATAGTCATTTACTAAACAAACAATACAGTCTCACAATGAAAACAGACTTAGCTTGAGCAATAAACTTCTCTGCCATTGAAACTCACATTCATTGAAATAGCATTAAAACCCACATTCAAATAAAATGCATCTGGCTAGTGAAGAATTTAGTTTACCTTTGGGCTGTTCTCAAACCAAAGGCTCCTTGCACACATTTTTAGGGCCATGCATACATGTATGTGCTCTTTGATTCACATTCCTGATTGTATTAAATTATATCCCTTGTATAATACAGCACCACTTGTTAGAGTGTGTTTTAAATTTGTAGGTTTGAACATGTTTCCAGTAAGCAAGGAAACAAAATGTTTGACCCAATAATGACAAAACTGCCCATTTCAGAACATTTCAACCATAAAAGGCCACTCAGACTTCTGTCATTGCAATCCACCAGTATCAGTCAATAAGAACAATCTCTGCAGGAGTAAAAGTCATCCAAATAATTCCACATTAAAGAGATCTGTAACTAATGAAGAGGTTGCTGCTGGCAAACAACTTTACATTTCAGTGTTTCATCTGCAAATTCAGTACCTGCTGCCCTTGAAGATTTAATTGCCTGTGTTGCATTTAAAAAAGTGGTAAGCTGGTAATATTGCAATAAGGAATGACTGACAAACTGACAACAGGTTCATAGTTACTAAGCATCTCATACAAAGGAGGACAAACTCAGGAGTGCAGAACCCTTATCCCCCCTTAAAATGAACCAAATAATCTGCAGTCAAAAGGGGACTGCAATATTAGCACTCCATATACATAGTGTGGGAATAGATTCCACACTATTCTGCATCAAAGGCAATTATGCTACTAACACTGCTTTCAGATTCTACAGCACAAACAGTGATTGCTGTTTCCTAAACAAAACCATTATTTGCACACAGAAAACAGACTTAGCATGAGCAACAGTAAACCTCTCTTCACTTGAAACTCACAATTCCATGAAAATGCACTGAAACTCATAATCCCTTGAAAGTACACTGAAACTCAGAAATCCCTGAAAATGTACTGAAACTCAAACTCACAATTCCATCAGCAGTCTTGTAGTTGGTGTAGAGGATTCTGTCTCTGTCTCCACTGAAGCTCACAATTCCTTCATCAGTCTGGTAGTTGGTTTAGAGGATTCAGGCTGTTCCCTCCTGTAACCAAGTTACTTGGTCAAGCCTGATCAAGCCTGATCAAGTCAATAAAAATAAACTAGCCAGCCCCCCCACCCCCAACTAAGGTATTACATAATAACTCTATACCTCTCAACCTCTTAACATGATAAATCTGGACAAAGACTAAAATAATGGGGGGAGGGGCAAAGGCTCCAAATATGAATGGATTATAAACATTGTTCTTATAGACTTAGAAAGTTGCTAGAATAGCAGCATTTGTCTTTAACGTGCATTTTCTGAAGGAAATTAAGTCTGAAACTCAAATGCATGGCATTATTTAGTTATTTCTGTCCTCATCTGTTTGCCAGAAAACCACAAATGTTATGAGAAATAGGTCAAAAGTATGAGGTAAAAATTTGGGCATTCTGCAAAAGTATGGACAGTTGAGAGGTATGCATACCTCTCATAGGTTCATAGGTAGGTACTAGGTTATTGGCCCTAGGGCTTATACAAGCCTAGCCAAAAAGGTACCCTGGCTTTCACCACCCAAGAAAATTATTTTCCTGTGCCCCTGTCAAGCAGAACCACAGAAGTGATCCCCGGGGTGAATTTCCTATTACCCATCCAATCATCAAGATTTTTCTTGAAGAGTGCTAATGAGGAGCTCTGTTTGACATAGATAGGTAGTCTGTTCCAAAGTATGGGAAGTCACTGGGACAGGAATCTATCCCTCCAGCATGTTCTGTTTATTGTGTTGACAAGGTTTAGGTCCCTAGAGCATGTAGCTCGGAGGGATTGTGATTTCTTTAAGTGGAGCATGTCCAACAGCTCTGGGTTTGACATAGCTTTGTATGTTAGGCAGAGATTGCCTCTGAGTAGGTGATATGAGATGGAACAAAGCTGTAGTTTTTTGAGTCGGTCTGCGTAAGGCATCTGTTTGAGGCCAGTAATCCTTTTTTGTGAGGTATTTTTGCAGCATTTCCAGTTGTTGTAGATATCTTGTGAGGTACATACCAAAAGGGGTGGTGTACTCTATAATGGGTCTAATGAGTGATGAGTAGAGGGGAACAATGACCTCCTTTTTTCTGGGATGAGAAACCTATTGTGATGAGGTGTGCCATGTAGAAGGATTTCCTGATCACTGTGGCAATGTGATTATCAAAGGAGAGACAACTGTTTACCTGTGTCCCAAGGTCTCTTCTCACAATTTCAGTGTTAAGTAGACTACCGCCTATGTGGTAGTTCATGGGTACAGAGTTTTAACAAAGGGGATGACAATGCACTTTTTGGCATTGAGCTTGAGACCATGGCTTTGACACCAGGCATCTGTCTCAGTGAGGCCCTTTTGTAGGATGTCCACATAGTTAGGAGTTTCAATTATGGCTCCTAGTTTGCAGTCATCTGCAAATTTAGTTAGCCAAAGACCTTCTGTGTTAGCCTGTACTTCAGAGAAGTAGATACCAAACAGGAGAGGACCCAGGACTGAACCCTGTGGTACTCCACTTTTCACTGGTCTGAAATCTGATTTGGAGTCTGCTACTTTCACAGTGTGGGTTCTGTCAGTGAGCCAGTTGGCAACCCACCTTGTGACATAGGGATTTATACCTAGTTTAGTGAGTTTATCTATAATTCCAGAGTGGGGGATGATGTCGAACACCTTGGCAAGATCTAGATAGGCTGTGCTAACCACCTTACCCTCATCTATGGCTTTGGTGACTGCTTCATAGAAGTCAATCAGGTTTAGGAGACATGATCGGCCTTTTACAAACCCAAACTGTGTGGGGTCCAGAGTTTGGAGATCTCCAATGACTTTGTTTTCTCAACCTCTTAGTGCAAGAAATATGAACAAATCCTAAAATAATGGGGATGCAATAGCCCAAATAATAGAGATAGATTTTAAATATTATTATTATCATTATTATTATTATTATTATTATTATTATTATTATTTCTATTATTATGTCTATTGCCCAGTTTTGGAACAAACTACCCTTTCCCATCAGAATGATATCTATGCTCATGAATTCAAAGATACTCTGAAAGAATACTGGCTGAACTGCTGGACATGTCCCTGTAAAACTTCCAACGTAAATGAGCTCTGTTTTCTCCTTCCCTTTTCTTCCTTACTCTCTCTAATAACTGCTCTATAATACTCCATTAGTTTGTATCCCTTCTCTTATTTCTACATGACTGAGCTTGCTTCTCCTTTCTTATTTCTTCACATCTGAATTAGTTTTTACCTATTTCCTTTATCTATAATTTTCAACTTCTTTATGTCCCCCTTGTTCTTATCTAATTCTTTGGCTGTCTACTCATCCTATTTTTTCAGTTTTTAATGAATTTTTCTGTTAATTTGTATACTGTATCTACTTATATAATGTATGCTTTCAGTGCTTATATTGCCTTAATAAGTATGATCATTTTCATATTTCATCTTTTAATGTATTCTGTATTGAAGCTTTTCTCCCCAGGCCTCTGCTCAAAAGGGCGTCATGCCCAGTCAGACATTCCTGGTGGACAAATGCTAAATAAATAAATAAATATTGCTCTTTTTAACTTACTTGCTACAATAATGTGATTTGTGTTAGCATGTATTTTCTGAAGAATGTAAAGTCTGAAAGTCATATACATGTCATTATTTAATGACTTCGATCATGTGTAATTTGCCAGAAAACCACACATTTTATGAGAAACAGACCAAAATTATGAAGCTAAGTCTGGACAGTTCACAATTTAGAGGTGTGTTAAACATATACACACACATACACACACACACACACACACACACACACACACACACACACACACACACACACACACACACACACATACACACACCTACCTACCTTTTCTCTGCTTTCACACAAACACATACACAGAAACACACACCTATCTTCTCTCTGCTCACACATGCACACACACACACGCATGCACACACACACACACACACACACACACACACACACACACACACACACACACACACACACACACACACACACACACACACACACACACACACACACACACACACACATCTACATCTATATCACACACACCTTCCCTCTGCTCTGTCTCACATGCATCTACCTTCTCTCTGAACTCTCTTTCTCTCTGTCTCTCTCTCTCTCTCTCTCTCACACACACACACACACACACACACACACACACACACACACACACGCACACATACCTTCTCTCTGCTATTTCTCTCACACACCTACTGCTCTCACACAGTAACACACACATACACACATCTAGTCTCTCACACAGACCTGCCTTCCTACCCTACCAAAATCCCATAAGACTGAAAATTCAAAATACTGAACACATTTTTAATGCAGGAGGTAAGGCCCCCTGCACCGCTCATGTGGGGGGCTGCACCCACACACCCCCTACTAACTATATATACCAACTTCAAGATCACACAACAGTGGAGAATGGGCAAATTTCATAATTCTGTATTTTGAATTTTCAGTCATATGGGAATGAGTCTTGTTTTTTCAGCCTTCTGAAGTAGACCCATTTGCATACATGAGTTTAATGCATGTATGGTACTCCTTAAAGGGAAGATACTGCCACCACTGCGTTAAGAAGTATTTTTTTTCTTATGTTGAAGCCTTGTCACCAGACTTAGCCCCCATAGCCACAGGGCCCTAGGCATCTGCCTATGTTGCCTAATGCGGGATCCATCTCTGGATGAAAACCATTATCTGCATATGAAAGAGCATTCAGCCTACAGAAGCAGCTCATTTTAACCTCACCTCTTTCTTTTGTCATGTCTTATAAAATTGCTGGAAAAAGAATAATATAATCAACTGACAGTATTCTACCAAAAACGACATTCTCTTCCCACCCGCATAAAACTATTAAACAGAAAAACACCCACAAAGCTTAAATACTCAAGCTGACAACATTCTTACCAGTACCAAAGTACCAGACCAGTGTTTTTCTTATTGGCCTCACCAAAAATTAAACTCATGAAATCAAATCATATTATTAAACCTTCTTACACTCCCCAGATTTTGTCCTTCACCAATGAATCATTGACTAATTTTTCACTGACAGAACCTTTACTGTTGAGTCTTGGAATAAAATGACATTGCCTCAACATATTATCACTGGAGTTCTTCAAGGGTCTGTTCTGGCCTCATCTCTTGCATATTTTTAATACCTGCCCACCAACCTTACCATATTTAGTTTTATACTATATGCCGATATACGCATACTATGTGAATCTAGACAAAATCCCCTAAAAAGATTATACATTCTCCAATTCATTCTTGATAATATCCATGCCTGGCTAATTAAAAAAACTCATCTTGAATGAACACTAAAGTGCTATTTTTGACACATCCTGTAATCTAAAAACCTCCCTTCTTTCTTGGTACCTATTACCTACAATAGCCAAGAAACTAAACACATCTTCTCTTCTATGTATTTAGATCTTATACTAGATTATTGTTTAAATATGGACTTACATTTCATCAAGTTAACATTCCAAAACACTTAACCCTTAACATTTGTTATAAAATCTCCTCCAACTTCCTTAACTGAGAAGGTAGAACTGCAATCAGCAAAACTCTGCTGCCATCATATTTGGAGTATGGATTGCCCTTACTTGCCTGTGCCTCCAATAAAAACTTCTTTGACCTTAAAAAATTATTTAAAATAATCTGGCACTTCATCTTCCTTGTATCTCACAAAAATACAAATATTTTAAACATGCCTAAATGCCAAAACTATGAAGATCTCCTCCTCCTCCTCCTCCTCAGCCTCATTTACAAGACTGTATAATGACACAGACCCCCACCTGTCCTCAAAGGCATGGGTTGGGAGGGTGGCCTAATGGTTAAGGTGTTTGCCTTACAAACACAAGGTGCAGGGTTTGAATCTCACAAGGGATAATTGGCTAGGCTTAAAATGGCTCGCAAGGGCAGTTAGCCTAGTACTAACCTATGAACCTATGAATAAATAACATTCATGGTATTTATAGTCCCACACAAACAATGCGACCACCCTGTCAAAACCTTGTACTTATTGTCCACCACCAAATGTGCATCAGTTCTAAGACCCAAAGTAAGGGATTCACTTCATTGCCCCACATATAGGGAAGTGAAGGAAATACTTCTACAATGCCTGCAATGCCTGTTAACCTATTGTAAACAAAGTAATGAATATCTCTGCTTGTAATTAAGCTTCTGTATTACCAGTTTGTATGTTTCTTATTGTATTAAAATCTTAATTGTGGAGCTTTTCTCCCCAGGCCTCCACTGAAAATAGACCTGGTCCAGCTGGATTTTCCCGGTAAACAAATGTAAAATAAAATAAATAATAAAATAAAAATACCTGAAAAAGAGGGCCATTGCTTTAAGCATTGTGCAATTACTTAAAATCTGCTTTCTGTTTTATAACTACTGCTCCTGACTCCTAACAGCCTAACCTCATATGGCACAAAATGGCATCTACTAGCAATATGTGTAAACACTGTAAAACCTAATTGCTGGTTTATTGAATTCACTCTTTTTTTCACTACTTTCTACCTCCTTCTACATTTTCTTCCATTATTTATTTACATACATGCACTTACTGGTTAGCCAGTCTCATTAGCACCTACATAATTACCGCTAATTTACATAAATAAATTGTTTTACATTGAAGGTGAGAAAGTTATTCATACCATTGTAACTCATTTGTAATTACTTTGTTATTCCTACCAATGCAACCCCTTTATTATTATTTACTCTAGGTTAAAGTTGTTGTGTCTCCACAGTAAATGCTTGCTATTAGGTTCATAGGTTCATAGGTTCATACTAGGCTATCTGCCCTAGGGCATTTATAAGCCTAGCCAGAGTGTGTGTGGCTTTCACCACCCCTTAGGATGAGAATACTATACCCATTAGTTTGCTGTGCCTCTGTCCAGCAGTGATACAGAGATGATTCCCGGGGTAAACCTACGATCTCCCATCCACTCGTCAAGATTTCTCTTGAACAGAGTCAGTGAGGGGCTCTGCCTCACATGGACTGGGATTCTGTTCCATAGTGTAGGGAGTCTCTGGGTGATGAATCTGTCCCTCCAGCACGTCCTATTTATATCCGTGTTGAGGTTTAAGTCTCTTGCTCTCGTGGCTCTGGTGGATTTGGATTTTTGAGGTGGAGCATGTCCATTAATTCCGGGTTGGACATGGCCTTGTATGTCAGGCACAGATCACCTCTGAGCAGACGGTATGCGACTGAATAGAGCTGGAGTTTCTTCAGTCGGGCATCGTTATGACATATGTTTGAGCCCCTTTATCCTTTTGGTGAGGAACTTTTGGGGTCTTTCCAACTGCTGCAGGTGTCGGGTAAGGTACATTCGAATGGGGCGTTGTACTCAATCATTGGTCTGATAAGTGAAGAGTACAGGGATACAATGACCTCTCCTGATCTGGATGTGAATCCCTTCATGATCAGGTGGGCAATGTAGAAGGTCTTCCTAACCACTTTGGCAATGTGAGTGTCAAAAGAGAGGTTACTGTCAACTTGGGTCCCCAGGTCCCTGATAACTTCTTCCGTGTTTAATGGATTACCACCTATGTGGTAATTAGGGGTTACCTTGTTTTTCCCAAAGGGTATGACTATACATTTTTTGGCATTTAGCTTAAGGCCATGGCTCTGGCACCAGTTATCCATTTCTATGAGACCTTTCTGGAGGATGTCTGTGTCTGATGGAGTGTCAATTATGGTGCCCAGTTTGCAGTCATCTGCAAATTTTGTCAGCCACAATCCCCTATGTTTGCCTGCACTTCAGAAAAATAAATGCCGAACAAGAGGGGCCCAGGACTGAGCCCTGTGGGACACCGCCGTGACCGGCTTAGAGTCTGACATGGCACCAGCAACTCTAACCCTGTGTGTTCTGTCCTTGAGCCAGTTTGCAACCCATCTTGTGACATATGGGTTTACATCTAAGCTGGTGAGCTTTTCTATGATGCCCGAGTGGGGTATTGTGTCAAACGCTTTTGCTAGGTCAAGGTAGGCTGTGTGAACTGCCTTACCCTCATCAATGGCCTTAGTGACTGTTTCAAAAGTCGACCAAGTTCAAGAGGCAGGATCTGCCCTTGACAAAGCCAAATTGGGTAGGATCCAGTGTCTGTAGGTCCCCAATGTCTTTATTTATGAGTTCCATTATGATCCTCTCCATAGCTTTGCAGACAAGGCTCGTCAAGCTTATGGGGCAGTAATTTCCAGGGTCCGTAGAAGCACCGCCTTTGTGGAGTGGGACCACAGTTGCCGTACGCCATTCTTTGGGTACGTATCCTGTAGTAAGGCTAAGATTAAACAGCAGCCTTATGTGTGGGTTTAGTTCCTCATTGAGTTTGTGTAGCACACAGACGGGGACACCGTCCGGTCCCATTGAGGCTGTGTTTTTTACTTTAGAGAGAGCAGCTCTCACCTGGGCATCTGAGATGTTTGGGAGGCTAGACTCTGGTGGGATAGATATTTCTCCTTTTGGGGGAGGGAGGGGAGAAATTTGCACTGAACCTGTCTGCCAGTATGTTGGCAATGTCTGTGGGTTCAGTGATTTTTTTATCATTTTGGACTAATTCTGAGCATATCTGGGAGTTTCCACCCAGGTTTCTAACATAGCTAAAGAAGGCTTTATGATTGTCTTTTGTGTCATTAGCGATTTTTCTCTCAAAGTTGGCCTTGGATGATTTTATGAGTGATCGTAGTTTTTTGCTAGTATTGATCAGAGATGCCTTCCCTTTTAGGGATTTTGCTCTGTCATGTAGTAGCTTACTCCTCTTGTTGTAGAGTTTGTTTATGGCTGGAGTCCACCAGACCGGGCGCCTGCCTTTGGTGGAAAGGGTCTTGATTTTATTAGGGATTGCTTGATCCATACATTCCTGGAGGTGCTCGTAGAAGGCATTTGTAAGGGTTTCAGCAGCGTGGGTTGTGGTTTCCACTGGCTCGGGGGCCTTGAAGGATACCACTCCAGTCTTAAGAATTGTGAAGTTTGCTTTTGAAAAGTTCTTCACTGTGGTCTTTTTTGCTGGGGGTGGGGGCGGGATGTGGATCTCCAGTGAGATTAATTTATGGTCTGATCTCACCAATGAGGGATATACTTCCAGTGTGGAGCATTTTGTCCCCATGTTTGGGATGATCAGGTCTAGTATATTTTCTCCTCTTGTGGGAATGGTGACTAGTTGTTCCATAGCATTTGAGTTTATGAACTCAAGGAACCTTTGGGCTAGGGTGTTGGGGCTTGAGTAATGTTCCCAGTCTATGTTTGGGTAGTTGAAGTCACCCAATATGATGGTGTTTGGAGAATCATTCATACTCTCCAGTGTCTTCAGGACGGCTGTGTGGGTTTCCTGAGTTTGAGAAGGTGGTCTGTAGCATGTTACAAACTGTAGGGCAGTTTTACCTATGGTTAATTGCACCTGGATGGTCTCCGATGCTTCGTGCGTTGCCACTAACCTGGAGGTGTGGGTATCCTTTATGAATATGGATACTCCCCCTCCTTTTGTGGTTCGGTCCAGATTTTGGGGCCAGAACGCATGATATGAGGTATAACCTGATAGTGCTGGGGTGCTCTCAGGAGCCTTGAACCAGGTTTCAGTCACAGCACAGACATCGATGTTCTCCATACTGAGGAGGGCTTCAAGGGCGTGCATCTTGAAGTTTAGACTTCTGGCATTGAGCAGTATTACCCTTAGTTTTTCTCCATTTTTGTTTTCTAGGGCGGTAGGTTTATCATTTGAGCCTTGCCTAAAAAAGGCACTATGGTGGTGGCAAGAGCCTTTGCCAATATCCGGACGCCAGGGTGACAGGTGCAAGCCGTCCCTTGAAGCAGCGTGGCTTGTCAAGCATGTCATCCCAGGCAGACAGACATTGATCCTTAGAATGACACCAGTAATTAAGCCAATTATTAAAGCTGATCATTTTGTCTCTGTATTGTGGCATCATTCTTGGTGAGGGTAGGATACTGCTCAGGGTCAGGGTCATACCAGCCTGGGCTACATAATCTGAGAGCTCCTCTATGTCTCTTTTCATGTAGTCCAGGGAGGTACGTCTCAGGTCGTTCACACCGGCATGGACAATGACTGAGTCATACTTGTACTTGCTGTGGAGTGACCTGAGTGCTTGTGTTATGTGGCGGATTCTAGCGCCTGACAGGCCTGACTCTGGAATAGGCTTCTGTTCTGTTAAGCCTCAGCTGAAATATCTCTTTCTTGGATCAGTCCTCTATCCTGCTTAACTAAGATAAATAAATAAGATGCTGTTTAAAAACCCAGGTGCATTTTATTCGTTGGTTTATTTATAACAGTTGAATACCAGTTTAGTTTTATTGGTCATAGACCCCTTACAGCAGTTATAAAGATCTGTAGCCATTGTAAAAGTAAATAAGACAATACTGATACGTTTGAACAGTATTTCTGGATAAACAGCTGGGTCACAAACACGACACATGAAGTTAGAATTGGGGAATCCATTTCTAGAAAGAGGCCAGTCACAGATTCCCTTAGGGACTGGTCCTGGGACAGCTCCTTTTTGGCATTGACTTCTCTGAAGTCAATGCCAGTGTCAGTGGTCTCTGGCTGACAACATTTGCAGATGATTGCAAATTAGGAGCTGTCATTGAATCTCACACTGACACAAATGTTCTCTAGGAAGGGCTGACAGACAAACAACTGGTAAAAGAGCCATGGGCTAAGACTAAATGCCATAAAATGTATTACAGAATCCTTTGAGAAGTCATCTACCCCTGTTAACTATCATATTGACAATACACTCCTTAGAGTTGACCCAGTAGATAGGGACTTGGGGATACACATAGACAGTAATCTAGCCTTTGAACATCATGTGCCTACAGTAGTGAGGAAATCATTCTATGTTGCACAACTTATAAACAAAGGTATGGCATCTAGATCCAAGGAAGTCATTGTACCACTATATTCGTCATTCGTCAGACCTCAAGTACAGTGCCCCCTTTGGTATGTACCTAACCAGGCATATCCAACAAATGGGGAATCTACAGAGGTCCATCACTAAAAGAATATATGGTATAAGTAACATGTCCTGAGCAGACCACCTCAAGGCCCTATCCCTGTATTCTGCCTTCTACAGGCTGTTGAGCGGAGAACTATGCCTGGCATACAAAGCATTGTCAGACCTCACTCTGATGGACCTCCTACATTTCCACAAAACAAACACCGGAACTGCCCATTCTAAAGACTTAAACTTTGCCTGTGATATAAATAGGACCTGCTGGAGCAACAGGTATGTATCCCAGGAACTATCCTTTCTCTGGAATAGGCTCCCTAAACCATGTGAAGAAGTTCCTCCCTAACCCAATTCAAGTGTAACTTAGACAAGTGGATGGGAGACAGAAAATTCATCCCTGATTTGGCACCTATGTCTCTACTAGACACAAGCAGCCTGTAAATGGTTCATCTCCCAGGCCCCTGCCTGTAAATGTTTTACCTCCCAAGCACCTGCTTACACGTATCAAGGGTACCAAAAATTGTCAGAGATTTGCGATGTATGGCTAGGTGTAAAAAGACCATTGTGGTTGTTAGCCTAATACACACCTGTGAGCATATGAACCTACCAATTACCATATGTGAAGGATGTATGAATTCAAAAGACAAATGTACAATACATTTGTTGACAGCATGGGATAGCCCACTGGACACGAACATCCCCTTTTCAAGAGCAGCCCAGGAATACCATCTGGTGAAGTAACTTGGCAGAGTCACATAGAAGACAAATGAAGGGTGAGGGAGTAAAACCATGTACTACAGGAAGTAGCACTTGAACTGCTCATAACCTTAATCAACTGCAGTAAGTGCCAGACAAATTGTTGTAGCCCAAACACAGTCCATTTCCTATATGCGTGCCTACGAAAAATCAAGTTAAATTAAAAATGTATTCATAGTTAAACTATTAATATTAAACTCATATACTTAATGCCATCCAATTTATTCACAACTAAACAATAAACATATTGTCAGCATTAAGGAAACCAAGGATTACATCCAAAGAACAGGGCTCATATGATGATGCTCCTGTTTTTTATGAAGCGAGTTGCTCAAGGATAGGGCATAAATATGAGACAAAATCAAAGATGGTTTGCAAAACTGGAGACAGGTAAGAGCAGACTACTTTAAATCACTTAAAGAAACAATAGGTTTTGCATTAATATGTGTTTACTGAACCACAAAACCTGTAAAATTCTAATGCCTGACATTGACTGACTGTAAACCCAAGTGGGTTACCAAAGAGAGAAATAAGTTAATGGAAGTCCGACAATTGGTGTAAGGATTAAGGCTCTTGCCTACTGCAGATAAGGTACAAGGTTTGAGTCTGACTTACCATGAGCAGGTCACTTACCTAGACAGTAGTTTCTAAATGGGACATTTCACACACACATACACACACACAGACACACACACACACACACACACACACACACACACACACACACACACACACACACACACACACACACACACACATCCCTTGTCGGCTCAGTTAATTGCTGTATATTGAAAAAAAGAATCTCCTGCACACAGTTCCACTGCTGTCTGAAATAACACCCCCCCCAACCATTCTCTGCTGATGCTGGCTACTAACATTCAAATCGCCAATCCCTTGTTATCTCAGCTCATCTCTGTATAATAAAAAAATCTCCCATTCTAAGCTGCTATCTTGGTTTATTGTTCCATTCCCTGCTTCCCATTCTGAGCTTGGCTCATTGTTCTATTCATTGCTACTTCATATACTGTTGCTATATGAAAAAAAATCTTCTGTTCAGAGTTACAAAGGTTTGGCATTCATGCATAGATAAATCTCACACCAATTTCCTGGTCATCATTTCCTCTGTATGCCATCCTGCTCTGGCCAGTGAAAGCCATTTTGCTCTAACCAATGAGAGACTGGATGTCAGGGAGGAAAAGGTCAAATGCTGAACAGCAGTTAAAACATTTGAAATTACAATTATTGGAGCAGAATGTTTTTGTTGTTTTTAATTAAGATTTGCATGGTCAGCCCCCCCAAGCCAGCAATGATCTCTAGGAAGCTGCCTAGACTTCCTAGTGCTTGATCCAGCCCTGGCTATAATATCTCTTTTATGGCAAGACAGGGACTTAAGATGCTGAATTCTAGAGTGGGGAAAAGATGAGTGAGGAAGAATAACACTGAGTGAAAAGATGTTTTTCATTCTTAAAAAAAAAAAAAAATTCTATTTGATTGCACTGGAATATTTGATTAATGAGAGCAAAACTAGTTTTTGAGTAAGTCTGAATCTGTCCTAGATGTGTATATGTACACCTTGTAATGTGTTACACAATACTTAACCTTACTAGTGTTAAATATGATTTTCTATGCTTACTACATTGCTCCTATCTGCAGTTTCCTTCACATGTAATATGTACTTGATGTTTTACCCCTGATCACAGAGCCTTGCTATGGAGGTCACTTCATCTTACTGGTCATCTTGCAATCTACATGCAAGATGTGTCATATTTATACAATATTCCAATATGTATTTTGTCTAAACAGTTGTCATGTATCATTATAATCACGATTCTTTTTAGTGACAGAAATTACAATGTCAATTCTTTGGGCATTTCCTTAACTTGATAAGCCAGACTTCAAAGATACATTCCTACATTTCACTATACAGAAAGTAAAACAGTTTATGTATCTCTGAACTCAAGTAATAGATGGCATAGTGATATTATGTAGTAGTAAGAGATTTTTATTATAAATAATTTAAGCCATATTGTCTTTTCTTACTTCCATACGCTTTGATTATTTTATTGCATAGTCTCCAGTCCCAATGGCTGTCCTAGTTCCCCAATATCATTTCAGTACTAAGCATAGTACTGCACACAATGTGACATGATCACTGTTACTCTACACTTCAAGATAGGTAGATTAGTACTAAGCTAACTACCCTTGTGGGCTATTTCAAGCCTAACGAATTATCCCATGTGAGAATCAAACCCTGCACCTTGTGTCTGTAAGGTAAACAATTTAACCATTATGCCATCCTCCCACCCCTCTCATCTTTTAGCATCAGTTTAGTCTTTCAGCAACCATGGCCACAAATACTGTATTTTCTGTCTCAAACATTTGTTTGTTATGACATTTGGATCATTTTCTTCCCCGCTGTAGCAACAAGTGCAATTTTATGTAAGTGAATCTCACAACAGGTTTTGCTTTGAATTCTTGTCATTGTATAAGGTGAGTGTAACTACAGTTAACAGCTCTTCAGCTTGATTTTTTTCATTCTTGTTGGTCAAAACACATTTACTTGAATTACATGGAATTGAGGTGCACTGTAGTGTTGTTGTTTCTTTTCTTTTTTTTCCCCCACTGTTGGTACCCCACACATGAAGGGGCACGCTATTGCATTATGGACATTTTTCACTATTATTCTATTTTCAAGCTATGTTTAGCAATTTAAAAAAACCGAGGAAACATTTTTCACAATGTATTATTTATTTATTTTATTTTACATTTGTTAACTGGGAAATTCCGACTGGACCAGGTCCATTTTCAGCGGATGCCCGGGGAGAAAAGCTCTGGCATCAAGTTATACAAATACAGTACATCCAGCATAATACACAAAACAGGTTACATCATGTATGCTGAGCATAGTAATATAACAAGAAATTAATACAACACTCTAGGTAAAAGAATATATAGAACATAGGTAAAAGATCATGTCAGTTACAGTACATCCAGCATAATAAACAAAACAGGTTTTATCATATATGCCGAGCATAGTAATATAACAAGAAATTAATAAACTCCAGGTAAAAGAAGATATAGAACATGGGTAAAAAGACAAAGTCAGTTACAGTACATCCAGCATAATACACAAAACAGGTTTCATGATGTATGCTGAGCATAGTAATATAACAAGAAATTAATACAACACTCCAGGTAAAAGAAGATATAGAACACAGGTAAAAGATCATGTCAGTTACAGTACATCCAGCATAATAAACAAAACAGGTTTTATCATATATGCCGAGCATAGTAATATAACAAGAAATTAATAAACTCCAGGTAAAAGAAGATATAGAGCATGGGTAAAAAGACAAAGTCAGTTACAGTACATCCAGCATAATACACAAAACAGGTTTCATGATGTATGCTGAGCATAGTAATATAACAAGAAATGAATACAACACTCCAGGTAAAAGAAGATATAGAACATAGGTAAAAAGACAATGTCAGTTATACACTGGTAAGACAAGAAAATATATCAAGTAAGATTCAACAGTTAAAATTAGCCTTTCAGATGACCAAGCCTACAGGGGATCAGAGATCCAGCATGTGATCAGAGAGGAGTTTGGGGAGTTAATAGGGTGGGTAGGGTTATGTGATACAAGGGCACAACCATAATATAGTTAATCAGATGATAATATGAAAACACAACTACAAATGATTAAAACTTGCACAGATTATATGAGAATGACATCTGATTTTGTGCAAAAGCAGCATTTAAAAAAGGAAAGCTGCACTGCCAAGAAAATAACCTGGGAAAGGAATGTGCAGGTAAGTGTGTATAAACATTTAGGAATAGGTAAAGGGTCAGCAATGAAACATGAGTAAATGAGAACAAAGCTTTGCAAGAAATACTTCAGAAGAATAAAGGTAATATGGACAACTGTCTTGACATCTAGGAATATTGCTCAAGCTATAAACCAATGTGCTCTTCCTGTTAAAACTTACAACGTTGGTGTAATTGATCAGTATCTAACATCATTTAGTTGGATGGAAAATAAAACAAGAAAAATGGTTCCTGCTTATTGAATGATGTATAAAAACAGTGCAAATGCAAGTATACATCCCCCATTCTGAAGGAGGTATGGGCCTCCTCAAAACTGACGCCATGTTCAAGTCTGCAATTGTGGGGCTGACTACATACGTGCTGACCTCATCAGATCCAAAGTCAAAGTTCTAACACATGGAGAAAGGTCTTAAAATGACATATCTTCTTAATTTAGCAGAAGCATTTAAGAACAGAGTAGGACTGAACATCAAACCAGACGTAAAGAAGAATTAAGGCAGCAACTGAAAATGAAATATATATAAACGTGTGTGTGTGTGTATATATACATATATATATATATATATATATATATATATATATATATATATATAAAGGAACCGAAGAAAAAGAAAAATGCTTGGAAATCATATAAATGCAGTGGTTTTGCTGAGCTTACATATCCTTTGGCAGATTTATTAAAAAAAACATAAAGGGATTTTATGGGATAATTGTTATCAAGAAAAAAATGAATAGATGAACTAAACAAGAAAAAGTATAGGACTCTTTTGTATAGGCTTGAGTCAAAAGATAATTGCAAGAAAATGTAACTACTCAACTGTGTAAAAAATAGTCTTTGGCAATGAAATGGGCTATTGAAAAATGTTGGTAATGTTTGTGGAGAATGCTTCTTGCAATTTATGCAAACAATAGACCATTATTTTGTTTTCAAAGTATGAAAGATAAAACCCGGTGGATAATGTGGAGATATTGGTTTCTACAATAACGTATGTTTAGGGCATATCATAGAGCAACAAGAAGATCAAAGTTCAAATTATTTGTTAAGAGGTAGATGTGAATATAGTATTTACCAGGTGGAAAAAAAGAGACATTGCAACAAAGTGAATCATGTTTTGTGAAGTGCAGATTTTAAAACTTATTTCCTTATTTCTTTCTATTGCTCACAATATCATGAAGGTGTTGCAAGCTCCTTCACAGTGTCAAAATGAATATGCTGATGGCAGGATTGCTACCTGTCCCCCTTTATGCATGACAGTCCCTATTTGGACAATTACATCCTGAATGTTAGGTCAAATGCTTTTTACATTTCCTGTGATAGCTACATAAAAAATGTTCTGCATCTGAAACACATTAGCATTCGATGATACCACAGAGGCCAGTAAAATTCTACAAGAGTAAACTTTTATTTTGACAGAAAAGTAAAAGTCTGTTTCTTTGCACTGTTTGTCATTATGGTGCATCCTACAAAAACTTCTGTATGCAAATAAGGAAACATGAACTATGAAATAAACTAAAATACTTACATTTAGCTAGTGTTGTAGTATTATCAACCATTATTCATGGATTAGTTGCAGCAAGAATGCATTTACTTGTGAAACAGTTACAGTGAGACAGAAAAGAGATTTACAGAAGGAAGCTTGTGAATAGAGAAAGTACAGTTACAAAAATAGATGTGAGAAATAATAAAAAAGAAGAAAAATGCAAACAATGTGTTTATTCTAATTTTATTGGTGAGATTGTTTTTATTCTTCCTCTTTCTTTGTTGTTGTTGTGAGCTTACATGATAGTGATTACTTATTAAGGAGTCCTATAAGGAAGAGGACAGGGGAGAAGGGACATAGCTAACAATGCGTGGATGATTAGTGATGACTAATGAAAGGAGTTCATAACAGACGGATATACTATGTGCCAGTGATGCGTCAGTCAGATGAAGGAGATATGAGCATTTGGCTACTAATTGGATGATTTTGCTGTTATGAAGGTCTACAAAGAAAAAAAACTGACTTGAGACCTCCCGGTAATGAAATGTGTGAAATTGTGCACTTGTGCTAATCTGAAGAAATATAGGAGAATTAATGATTCATAGCTGTCTTCTGATTTTGGAAAAAAATATATCATCTCGATTGATTCCTTGCTGGTGGACTCGGTTGCTGTTTTCTTTGTAAGATTGCCTACATTGTCACAGTCAGGATTATGGACAACAAATATGAGAAAGAAATATTTAAATTGGATACTGAAAATTTGTATCAGTGTCATCAGGTCACTCTGAGGTAATACTTTCTTTGACATGACTCTTCGTGCAAATAGAACCACTTCTGGCAAAACAAAATGACTGTAATTCATTAGCTTGTATGTTGAGCAACACAGACAGCGACAATAAACTTTAACCAGGACTGAAGCTTGAGCAGTTCAGCTGAATATTTCTGACCTTAACCAAACAGATTCCAAATTGTAGTGACACTGGTATACAGCAATGACTTAGCTAGACACAAAAATATTATTATTTTATATGATAAACTGAGCTATCTAAAGCACTTTATACACCAGAAAAGAAACTGAAATAACATAAATCTAGTAGCAGGTTCATTATTGTTAGCACCAAACTGCAGAGAGCAATTAATACAAAATAGGTTATATGGAGTTTGTAAAATGACAGATTTAAACTTATAGATTGCATGAGCATAACTAACATGATGTCAGAAAGCATGCTTAGGTAAAGTCACTTTCACCATCAGTATAATGTTTTTGGCAATGTGAGGATCCCAGGCTTATCTTATGGCTATCAACTTGTGTATTGTCTTTGGTTGGGTAAAAAACATTCAATTCTGTTGAAAAGCTAATGAATTTTGCTTAGATGTTGGCACTGTACATTGTGTCTGGGATTGACATATGGGTATGAAATGGAAAATTGAACATAGCAGCCTATTATGTGAAGAAAGATAATTTTGTATTGGTGTCCCTATGGGTCACTTTTTTTGCTCCACTGCTAATCAGACTTTTCAGGTAAAAATTAAGTTATCCAGTGGCACTGTAGTCAAACTATGAGAATATCTTAGAATTAGCAGCAACCATCACCAACAAAGAGGACTACACCCTTATACAACACAGTCTGGATATTGTCAGTAAGAAGCCAAATACAAACATGTTAAAAGTCATAGCTGACAATTCAGTCATGGCAGTTGGTATTATAAATCAGACAGGTATATACTGCACAAATGATCATCTGTTACTGTTAGTAAAGTACTGCAAATATCTGCTTGTTATTGCTCTCACCTTAACTTTAATTTTAAACTGGGAAAAGTGCATTGTTGTCAGTGTGATTGTACAAGGAATAATGTAGACATTTCTCAGTAGAATCTCTTTAACTACAGTGCTGGTGTTAACTAATCATCTATTCCTAAATTTAGCTCCATTTTCATGAATTCTAGTAGAAGCAAGGTTAAGAAGGGAGGTGATGATTAGTGATCAGCAGTATGGTTTCATGCCAGGAAAGAGCACTACAGATGCAATGTTTGCTCTGAGAGTGTTGTTGGAGAAATACAGAGAAGGTCAGAAGGAGTTGCATTGTGTCTTTGTAGTCTTGGAGAAAGCATATGACAGGGTGAGTAGAGTTGTGTTGTATTATAAGGAGGGTCAGGAGTGCAGAGGAACGTAAGAGTGGTACAGGATGATGTGAGGGAGGTGTGTGTGTGTGGGTGTGAGGACTGCAGTGGGGTGGACAGATCCGCTTAAGGTGGAGGTGATATTACAGCAAGGATCAGCTCTGAGTCCTTTCTTATTTGCATTCGTGATGGACAGGTTTACAAATGAGATCAGACAGGAGGCCCGTGGACTATGATGTTTGCAGATGACATTGTGATCTGTAGTGAGAGTAGGAATCAGTTGAGGAGACTCTGGAGAGGTGGAGATATATAGAGGAGAGAGGAGAGGATGAGGTCAGGGGGAAGACAAGACATATGTGTGTGTGTGGTAAATGAGAGGGGGGGTAGGGGAATGGAGATGCAGGAGAGTAGAGAGTTGGTAAGGTGGACGAGTTTAAGTACTTGGGATCAACAGTAATGGTGTGAATGGGTGGAGAAGAGGTGAAGAGAGTGATTTGTGACAGGCGGGTACCAGTAAGAGTATGAGAATGTGGAGAAGAGAAGAGAAGAGTACAGGCAGGGTGAATGGGTGGAGAAGAGTGTCAGGAGTGATTTGTGACAGACGGGTACCCAGTAAGTGAAAGGGAAGGTCACAAGAGGGTAGTGAGACCAGCTATGTTATATGGGTTGCAGACAGTGGCATTGACAAAAAGGCAGGAGTCAGAGCTGGATGTGGCAGAGTTAAAGATGTCAAGATTTGCAATCGGTGTGACTAGGATGGATAGGATTAGGAATCAGTATATTAGAGGGTCAGCTCATGTTGGACAGTTTGGAGACAAAGTAAGAGAGACATTGATTGCATTGGACATGCTGAGAGGAGGGATGATGGGTATTGGAAAAAAAGATGCTAAGAATGGAGCTGCCAGGTAAGAGGAATAGAGGAAGGCCTAAGATAAGGTTTATGGACGAGAGAGAGAGGACATGCAGGCGGTTGGTGTGACAGAGCAAGATGCAGAGGATAGGAAGAAATGGAAAGAGATGATCTGCTGTGGCGACCCCTAATGGGAAAAGCCGAAAGAGAATGATGATTTCATGAATTCCTATGAGAAGAGATTTGTTTAGCAAATCTGAAAAAAATTAAAATGAAATGGACCAAAAACATTAATGGATGTGCTGACTTCTCTTATTGAATAAGACTAAACAAACAAACTCCATGGTCACTATCATGTTTTCATATTGGAAGAGGTATAATCCTTTTATACCATGCTGTTAACAATAATGAGAATATGTTTACCAGCGAAATGAAGGTTAGGAGGGACAGCACACATTTAAGCTGATGAGTTACACACAAGCTAAAAGACATAAATATTTTATCTTATGGAGGAAGAAATTGTTTGCAGAAAGTGAAGTGCCCATCAGGAACAATGTATTAGATACAGTCAAACATGCCAGAGCATGGGCCAGAGCATGGAGGTATTTAAGGAAAATGTAATGATATTACATGACCTAGGACTATACTGATTTGGAATAAAAAATTATTTGATAATATTTGTATAGATGCATGTATGCCTGTACTGTGATGGACTAGTACGCAATCAAGATTGGTTCTCTGCTTTATGCCCATAGGTTGCTAGAATTGGTTCTGCTGTGCCATGACCCTGAATAGAATAAAGTCTATGTAAGAAAATGAGTAAGTGTCTGAATGAATGAATGAATGAATGAATGAATGAATGAATGAATGAATGAATGAATGAATGTCTGAATGAATGAATGAATGAATGAATGAATGAATGAATGAATGAATGAATGAATGAATGAATGAATGAATGAATACTTGACTGTTAAATTATAAATAATACAACAAAGGACATGTTGAACATCTAGTAAGGTACAGTACAAGGAGGTGGGTGCTGTGACAGAGGGGAAGTGGTGGAGAGCGGCATGGAATGATAGTGTGGAAGAGGGTATAAGATAGACAGAGGAGAAAGTGGTTAATTTAGCATGGGTGTCTTAGTGTTAAATTATGACATTAATATAAGGAGGACAGAGTGAACATACAAAATTATGGAGTTAAGTGATGCCTTCAGGAGAAAAGCATGTGTAATGAGCTTTTGTGTGTAAAAAATTCTTGAGCCGATACCTAAAACTGAGGAAGGAAGGTATGTCTCTTTTGTTTGCAGGAAGTGAATCCCACAGCTGACGTGCCATTACCAATAAGTTGTAGTCAGTGGAAAAGAATTTGGTAAGTGAAGTAGAGAGGGAGAGAGAGAACTGTGATCTAAGGTTGTAAGATGTAGCTCATGGGGGAGAAAATGAAGTGGTCATGATGTAAGAGTTTGCAGATTACGCAGGCTAGGAGAAGTATGCATCTTTCACTTATGGGAAGCCATTTTGCTTTAATCATGATTGAACAGTAATGTTCTGTTTGGGGGACTAATCTGATGAATCTACAAATTTAATTGGATATGGTCTGCAGAACTGAGAGTTTATTTTTTTCTTTGAGGTTTTGGCAATCATAGAGAGGCTGTATTCTAGATGTGGTAGGAGATCTCCTTTTCAAATTTCTAGTCTACCTTTAGAAGACCAAAGGTGATATTTTTTTGACTAAGAAAAGTAGTGTATTTACTTTAGAGTTAGTATTGGTGAAATGAAATTGAAAGTTCAGAGACTGGCCTAGCCAGATACCAAGGTATATGAAGTACAATATGCTTTCTAAGTCATCTTTGAGGTTAAGTCTTATTGTCCAGTTTTGCATTACTGAAGAGAGTTTTTGTCTTGTTCCAAAGAACATGCTTGTTTGTTCTTGTTTATTATGGGATTATTGTGTGACAGTCTTCATGATAATGCATTTAAGTATTTTTCAAGTTGATGGTAAATGGGGAGAAGAGGTGGGATCTGTCGATTACTGTATTATCTGTATACTTAAGAATGGTGGACTTACGCTGGATCATCTGGGAGATAAGGAATAGTAAGAATAGTAGGGGTGAGAAAAACTACTGGTGTCTTGCATCCATTCAGAGAAATAAGGTTTAGCTCTGGTACCTCTCATATTTACCACTTTCTCTGCATTCTTCCGTATCTTATCTACTTCTCTGCATTCTTCCGTATCATATCTACATCATGCCCTCTATGCACCAACTCAGTACTAGTAGTATCAAGCTGTTGTTGAAAGTCTTGTTCACTCACATTGAGTCTAGAGGCTCTATATAACTGATTTTGAACCACCTTCCTAAAAATATACTGCGGATGGTAAATAGGAGAGGTACCAGAGTTAAACCTTATTTCACTGAACGGATGCAAGATAACGGTAGTTATGAGTTGAGAAGGAGATATAATAATAACTTGAGTGTCATTTTGTATTCAAGGATTATTAGCCAGTATACTAGTATTATTAAGAAGAACTGGGACATTCTAATGGCTAGTGAGCAAGTTAGTAAATTTTTGGATTCAACACCTCAGTTTATTTTTAGAAATAAAAAGTCTTTTAAGAGATGCCTTTGCATTCCAAGGGATACTAACATACCAGTCACAGAAGGAATAACTACTCCCTGTAGGAAGTGTTCTTTTTGCCCTTATATTAATGATAGTTCAATTTTCTTGCACCCAGATACAGGAGAACGATTTAATTTTAAGATTAAGGCTACTTGTACCAGTATGCAATATATTTAGCCGTATGTAGGGTATGTAGTAAATTCTATGTCGGGAAGACTGACAGAATGTTAAAAGCTAGGATTAGGGAACATGTATATCATATTGGCAAGAAAAGCATGTTTAATGCATTAGCAAAACATGTTGCCGATACTGATAATACACATAGTTTTTTTTTTCAGTTGTAGGAATGAATTATGGTAGTAAGTGAGGTGGGGATATGAGATGAAGAACTGAAGAAATGGAAGCCCAGTGGATCATTAGGTTGAGAGCAAATGCAGGGCATGGTTTGATTGATTGTATACCATTAAGACCTGTTATGAAGGCCAGACCACTACGAAGAAAATGAGTGGTTGGCTATCTATCATATGCTACCTTCGTGATCAAATACATTGGTATGATGTGTCTGTATATTGTGCTATATATTTTTATTAATATAAATATATATATATATATATATATATATATATATATATTTAGTATTATTATCAGTATTTTTAGTTTTATTTATATTTCTGTGATCAAATATATGTGTATTTGTCCTTAGAATTATGTATGTATATATATATATATATATATATATATATATATATATATATATATATATATATGTGTGTGTGTTTATAGATCCAACTTCATATATATTTTTAATGTTTTTGGAATGGGTTTTAGGGAGTGTACCTTTAAGCTGAAATTTTTTTGTGTCATGTGATTTTAGGTCAATAGTTAAATATGGCGTCTTAGGTACTTTGTTTTTATGTCACACCTGAAGAAGCATTTGGTGAAAGCGCTTGTGTGTTTTATTAAAAGACTGTTTGTGAACCTGGAACCTTGCCTGCATTGGGTTTTTGCTATAGGATTTCTGTTTTTCTGCAATTAAGGTACCTGTGGAGTAGTAGTTGTTGTTTTTCACTTGTTAATTAAAGAAATATATCCTGTTTAATAGAACATCTGTTTATTGCCATAGCATATTGCATCAGTTGCTACACTATTTTAGCCGAATTTCTGTATTTAAAATTATATACATAAGTATAATTTCACCTTTATAGCATAATGAGATAACTTTAAATAAGAATGAAACTTATTGTTGCAGGTTGTGAGTGTGATAACTACTGAAGTCATGTTCTCACTCATAAGGACTTGTTTATAAAATGCATTCCTCTAGAGTGCATTTGTTAGACCTGATAAGCCAGAAACAACTGCTTATTACTCCTTCACTGAATAAACCATTTTAAGATATATAGCTTCTAGTCATATTTGTCCACTTGTCGGTGTAGTTGAGTAATCCCATTATTTGGAAAACATTATTTTTACTATCAGATCCAGTCTGAAAACTGCTTTTTTATTATAGCTACACACTCAGAACCACAGTTTATCTCTACACTTATTTATCTGCATACTTATTTAATGTATGCATTTGCTAGGTAAGACCCATAGTTGTATAATTATGGATATGAGGTTTGCTTATAACCACATGGTTTGCAAGTGAAAACTGCATGCATGGAACTGAGGACTACACGATGAAGCTCATTGTCATTGTTAAATGTGTTAGTGTCGATCATCCAAAGGAGCAGCTACATCCCTTGACAAGAAAATCAGATTCCCTTTTGAAATGTCAGCACTGAAAATGCTGACTGCCAACATGCCAGAAAAAAAAGACCGAAAACACAGAAGAGTGAAACTCAAAGATCGCTCTTTTTTTTAAAACTTCTTTTTTGCAGGGGTCAACCCCATACCCCCCCCCAAACTTATGTATACCAACTTCAATATCACCATACCTCAGAGAAAAGAGAATATTCAGAGAATGGCATTCAGTCTCCATATTTTGGGACTCGCTCTAACAGGTTATGACATTTCAAATGGTTATCAAATTCATTTTTAGCTTTATAGTGCAACATGTGAAAAACCCCAAACATATAACTGATTTGATCTGTTAGACAAGACAATAAAACGACATTTAAAAGCTAATAATAGTGATTATTCAAAATATCAGATTGTCATTAGTTTTCTAGTGAAAGAATAGTAAACCAGTACAGTGAAAGAAAAACATATATTCATACAGAACTGAACTAACATGTGAAGCATTTATATGGATTTTGTTCTTGTCATTAAAGACAAAAGCAATGTTTATAAATATTATGAACTTAATTTTCATTTTCATGTATTGCTCAAAAGACAAAGCTTACCCACCTTTCCTTAAAAAACAGTTGATTTTAAAAAACATATTTGCTTCATCACAACTGATCAAGCATGCATTTTCCCTACAAATCACTCATAAGATCAAAATAAATGTTTTTATTGGGGTGCCAAGTCCACCACATCCCCTAAATGTATGTATCTGTATATGTAAGTTAAACTAGCCATCCTGTTTGAATGAGAGATAGTGTGTGTGTATTGCTGTATGAGAGAAAAGGTATGTTTGTGTGTATGTATTGCTGTGTGAGAGAGTAGGTGTGTATGTGTGTGTGTTGCTCTGTGAGAGCAGAGAGAAGGTAGTTTTATGTGTGTGTGTGTGTGTGTGTGTGTGTGTGTGTGTGTGTGTGTGTGTGTGTGTGTGTGTGTGTGTGTGTGTGTGTGTGTGTGTGTGTGTGTGTGTTAGAAAGCAGACAGAAGTGTGTGTGTGTGTGTGTGTGTGTGTGTGTGTGTGTGTGTGTGTGTGTGTGTGTATATATATATATATATATGTATATATATATATATATATATATATATATATATATGTGTGTGTGTGTGTGTGTGTGTGTGTGTGTGTGTGTGTGTATGCATGTGTGTGTGTCTTTAACATACCTCTGAACTGTCCAGATTTAGCCTAATAATTTTTATCTGTTAATGTGTGGTTTTCTGGCAAATCACAGAGGACTGAAGTCATTAAATAAGGGCATATATATGACTTTCAGACTTAACATCGTTCATAAAATGCATGCTAACACAAATCATGTTATTCTAGCAACTTTCTAAGTTAAAAAAGAGCAATATTTAAAATCTATCCATATTTTTAGGCCATTGTATCTCTATTATTTTAGGCTTTGTCCTGATTTCTTGCACTAAGAGGTTGAGAGGTATGCATGCCTCTCAACTGTCCAGATTTTTGCAGGGTCCTAATTTTTTCCTCACATTTTTGGCCTATTCCTCATAAAATGTATGGTTTTCTGGCAAATCACTGACGATTGAAATAACTAAATAATGCCATACATTTGAGTTTCATTTGTAATTTCCTTCAGAAAATGCATGCTAAGTCAAATGCTGTTATTCTAGCAACTTTTTAAGTCTATAAGAACAATATTTATAATCTGTCACTATTTGAGGGCCTTTGTTCCCCCCAACCATTATTTTAGGCTTTGTCCAGATTTCTTGTGCTAAGAGGTTGAGAGGTATAGAGGTATGGTTTGTAATGCTCTAGCTGTGGGGAGGGAATGCAGGTTAGTTTATTAACTTGATCAGGCTTGACCCTGTAACTTGGTTACTGGAGGCAAGAGCTTGTATCCTCTACACCAGCTACCAGACTACTGAAGAAATCGTGAACTTCAGTGCAGACAACAGCCTGAATCCGCTACACCGACTACCAGACTGCTGATGTAATTGTGAGTTTGTGTTTCAGTACATTTTCAGGGAATTCTGAGTTTCAGTGCACTTTTAAGGGATTATGAGTTTCAGTGCATTTTCATGGAATTGTGAGTTTCAAGTGAAGAGAGGTTTACTGTTGCTCATGCTAAGTCTGTTTTCCGTGTGCAAATAATGGTTTTGTTTAGGAAATGGCAGTCACTGTTTGTGCTGTAGTATTTAAAAGCAGTGTTAGTAGCATAATTGCCTTTAATGCAGAATAGTGTGGAATCTACTCCCACACTATGTATATGGAGTGCTAATACTGCAGTCCCCTTTTGATTACAGATTATTTGGTTCATTTTAAGGGGCGTAAGGGTTCTACACTCCTGACTTTGTCCTCCTTTGTATGAGATGCCTAGTAACTATGAACCTGTTGTCAGTTTGTCAGTCATTCCTTATTGCAATATTAGCAGCTTACCACTTTTTTTAATGCAACACAGGCAATTAAATCTTCAAGGGCAGCAGGTACTGAATTTGTAGATGAAACACTGAAATGTAAAGTTGTTTGCCAGCAGCAACCTCTTCATTAGTTACAGATCTCTTTAATGTGGAATTATTTGGATGACTTTTACTCCTGCAGAGATTGTTCTTATTGACTGATACTGGTGGATTACAATGACAGACGTCTGAGTGGCCTTTTATGGTAGAAATGTTCTGAAATGGGCAGTTTTGTCATTATTGGGTCAAACATTTTGTTTTATTGCTTACTGGAAACATGTTCAAACCTACAAATTTAAAACACACTCTAACAAGTGGTGCTGTATTATACAAGGGATATAATTTAATACAATCAGGAATGTGAATCAAAGAGCACATACATGTATGCATGGCCCTAAAAATGTGTGCAAGGAGCCTTTGGTTTGAGAACAGCCCAAAGGTAAACTAAATTCAGCACTAGCCAGATGCATTTTATTTGAATGTGGGTTTTAATGCTATTTCAATGAATGTGAGTTTCAATGGCAGAGAAGTTTATTGCTCAAGCTAAGTCTGTTTTCATTGTGAGACTGTATTGTTTGTTTAGTAAATGACTATCAGTGTTTGTGATATTTTATTTCAATATCTGTAATTGTAGAAGTAAATAAGAAAACAGTTTGCACTCTGATAGGTTTGAACAGAGTTTATGGTAAATGGGGAGAAATATCCAAGTAATGGAATACTGGAATAGCTGGGGAGGGGGTTGCTGCAGGGTGGGGGGTGGGGGGTTGGTCCAGGAGGGGCTGCTCTAGGGGGCCCCAGTCTATTACCCTGCCTAGGGTGCCATTTGACCATGGTCCGGCTCTGCTTTCATCCACAAAATTAGAAACTTGAGGGACACCTTAAAGGCATGACATATGAATGAATAATACCCCTTCACATAGTTATAGAAACCAGGGGAAGAGATCATCAGAGACAGGGTATTCATGTTTGATTAAAGACTGAATGAGCTTACTAGTTTCATTTCGGTAATTCTTCTAATGTAGAATATGAGAAGGCAGGGTTCACGTGGGGCTGCCAGAGAGAATTAGTAATTGCATAAACTTGTGATGTGATGAATTCCTTTTGAAAACACATTTCAGATCCCATAATATGTTAGTAAGGTTTGCAGCAGCATTAGTATATCTTTTGTAAACCATTTGCTGTTGTCTTGCTTGTTTTCATACAATGATCTCTCCTTAGTCACCTTCTTTCTCTAAGCCGGATAATTAGTCTGCCTTTTAGATTCTCCATCTTCTTATACAAGGAGGACTTTTCAGCATTTCCTTAAATCCTTTATGTGTTTGCACAGAGGAAGTATCACCTGAGAAGAGGTTCAATTTCTGTTACAGATTTAAGAAATGAACGTGACTAGGATCTTTCTGAAGCTACATGCCTATGAATGCATAGATGATTATTGGGGTAGATGTATTAGGAATATCCTTGTTTATACTTTACTATTACATCTGTTAGGCTGTGACTCTGCTCAGACTAAAAGTATAAATATTGTCAGACCCAGAAAGCAATTCTCTAGTAACATTGTTAGCAAAATGTCATGACAAAAGCATAACCGTGTCCAAGCTGTACTCACTTAGAATAGATCTTAACTTATAACCTTATATGCAATGAAATGCACAGAAAATTCTTGTTATAGCACCCTAAAGAAATAAAATACAAGAATTAAAAAAAAATACTTATCATATTTCTGAAGGGAGAACAGCAGGTTTGATGAAGAGAAAGCAGATATAATGAAGATGTTGGGCATGTTAGGGAGGAACTCTGATTCACATTGATGGGGAGCCTGTTGCAAAAAATTAGAATTCTCTGAGAAAACTAGCTGTCTCTCAAACATGTCCTATTTATGTCGCAATCAAAATTTAGGTCTTTTAATCTAGTAGTTCTGATGCTATTTGTTTTGTTGATGTGCAGAAGATTCATCAAAACAGGGTCCAAGGATGTCTTGTATGCCAGGCAGAGATCGCCTCTCTGAAGTCTGTATGGTACTGAGTAAAGACAGAGGGCTTTAAGGCGATCAGCTTATCACTTTTAAGTTGAGCTTCAGTATATTTTCAGGGAATTATGAGTTTCAATACATTTTCAGGAAATTGTGAGTTTCAAATTAAGAGAGGTTGACTGTTGGTCATGCTAAGTCTGTTTTCAATGTGCAACTAATAGTTTTGTTTAGCAAATGGCAGTCACTGTTTGTGCTGGAGAATTTGAAAGCAGTGTTAGTAGCATAATTGCCTTTGGTGCAGAAGACTATGGATTCTACTCCCATACCACGTATATGGAGTGCTAATATTGCAGTCAACTTTTGATTGCAGATTATGCATTTTAAGGGGCGTAAGGGTTCTACACTCCTGAGTGTGTCCTCCTTTGTATGAGATGCTTAGTAACTATGAACTTGTTGTCAGTTTGTCAGTCATTCCTTATTGCAATATTAGCAGCTTACCACTTTTTTTAATGCAACACAGGCAATTAAATCTTCAAGGGCAGCAGGTACTGAATTTGTAGATGAAACACTGAAATGTAAAGTTGTTTGCCAGCAGCAACCTCTTCATTAGTTACAGATCTCTTTAATGTGGAATTATTTGGATGACTTTTACTTTTGCAGAGATTGTGCTTATTGACTGATACTGGTGGATTGCAATGACAGAAGTATGAGTGGCCTTCTATGGTTAAAATGTTCTGAAATGGGCAGTTTTTAATTATTGGGTCAAACATTTTGTGTCATTGCTTACTGGAAAATGTTCAAACCTACAAATTTAAAACACACTCTAACAAGTGGTGCTGTATTATACAATGAATATGATTTATACAATCAGGAAGGTGAATCAAAGAACACATACATGCATGCATGGCCCTAAAAATGTGAGCAAGGAGCCTTATGGTTTGAAAACAGTCCAAAGGTAAACTTAATTGTCCAGTGGCCAGATGCATTTTATTTGAATGTGGGTTTTAATGCCACTGAATGTGAGTTTCAAGGGCAGAGAAGTTTACTGCTCATGCTAAGTCTATTTTCATTGTGAGACTGTATTGTTTGTTTAGCAAATGGCTATCAGTGTTTCTGCTATGTTATTTCAATGTCTGTAATCACTGTAGACAGATTACTTCTGACCACAAATCCTACTACTCCAAGCAGCAGAGCAATCACAAATCCAACCTTAAGAAATTCTGGAGTAGTATCTCTACCCTAATAACTCCTGGCAGAAAAGAAAACCCTTGTCCTGACCCTAGATCCTGACTCCAGATTATATCATAGCCACCAAATGTAACTCTTTCTTCATATACTCAACAGCCAAACTCACCACATCCTTCCCTACAACTCAGTACCCACCTCCATTCCAACCTCCCACAACTCATCTATTTCTCCCTCCAATCCAACCCACCCCTCCTCTCTTCACCCTTAAACCTATCGCTGTTAACACCAAAAACAAAATCCTCCAAAAAGTTAATGCACCAGACAACTTACCTTCTAACTTCCTCAAGTTAGCTGCAGATGGCATAGCTCTCCCCTTCTGGGTACTAATTAATCATTCAGTTCAAGAGTCCTATGTACCCCTCCTCTGGAAAAAAGCCTTTATCATTCCCTTACACAAAGGGGGCAACAACACCGACATCTCCAATTACTGTCCCATAACCATTCTCTCCCCTTTCTCTAAAATTCTGGAAAAATCTATTCATCTGCAACTCTTACCTTGCCTTTTAGACAACTACCTTTTGACACCAACACAACACGGTTTCAGAACTGGTCACAGTACCACCACAGCCCTTCTATCCTTCCTTGACAACATCAACTGTGCTCGTGACTCAGGCAGTCTTGTTTTTACCCTTCTCCTAGACCTATCCAAGGCCTTTGACACCATTTCCCATAGTCTTCTCCTGTCCAAACTCTCTCACCTTAATCTTTCCTCCTCTTCCATCAGCTGGTTTTCCAGTTACCTGTCTAATAGACAATAGGCCGTCAAGTGGAAAAACTGTACCTCCTCCTACCTTGACACTCTGACAGGCACTCCCCAGTGTTCTATTCTGGGTCCACTTCTTTTTAACATCTTCATTAACGACTTTCATCTTTGTATCCCAAATGCTAAATTTGTTCAATATGCAAATGACTTGACTATTATCTGCAGTGCCAAATCTCTCCCTGAACTCTTACATGCAACTCAGACTGCCTTCAACAGTACTGAGACTTGGATGTTAAATAATCATCTAGCCCTCAATGCTTCCAAAACCAAAAATCATGATCTTTACCCCTTCGAAAAGTGCCAAAATAGACAAAAACTCCATCTTCATAGTAAGCCAGAACTCAAGTTCCATCGAAATAGGCCCGTATACTAAGTTTGTAGCTGTTCTTATTGATGATCAATTAAAAACTGACATTCATCTTCAAACTAACATCAAGAAAACTCACAAGAAACTCAGAATGCTATATCATCACCATCATTATCTACCCCCTCAACAAAGCATACCCCCTCTACCACCTACCTCCTTCTGTCTCTCATGTATGGAGCTCCTCTCCTCGCCAGCCTACAAGCAACCCTTAAGACCAAACTGGCATTATGCTATAATAAAATCCCTAAGTTTACCACCAGCTCCAAATCCTCATCTCACCACTGTGATGCCCTACACACCTTAAACTGATTAGAACTCCCCAACTAACTCACTCACATTCAGCTCTGCACTGCTCAGAAACTCATTCTTCAAGCCATCTCAATGCCCCTCCCTCTTCTCCATCTTTACTGTGCATCTTCTTGACTGATTACTCAGATCCAACAATCAAAATATCCTACAAGTGTACAAACCCCTATGTACTCCTGGGCAACTTCTTTTGTCATTTTGCCTGCACAAAAATGGCACTCACCCCCCCCCCATATCCGAACTACCCAGAACCTCTCCACATTCAAGACCTTGCTCCATTCCTACCTCTCTTCAACCTGGGAGTCCTCCTGCTCTCACCCCTCTTAGCTTCAGCCTACTTACTCCGTCTTCCTACTCCGTCTCCCTTCATTCTTCTTCCATAATTTCCACTTAACTCCAGCCTTCCTATTTCTCCACCACCTATACCACTTACATACACCTACCCTCTTTTTACATTAGATATTGTAGACATTTTTTTCACCCCACATTCAATCAGAATGCTTATCCCCCCAAATTGGCATAGAATCTACTATCACTATTTACACAATCCCATTATTTACTGTCATTATTACACTATTACATCTCTGTTACTTTTATATTGTATAACACCTTGTATTAACTTCTGTTGATTTTTTTGCATTGTTGATTTTTCTATTACTTCTGCTTGATTTTGTATTTAATATTGTATTAACTTCTGCTGATTTTTGCTTTCTATATCTGTACATGGAGCTTTACTTCTTGGGCCTCCATTAAAAAAGGCCTCATCTCGGCACAATGGACTTTCTCAGTTAACAAATTGCAAATAAACAAATAAATAAATAAGTAAATAAGAAAACAGTATGGACACAGACAGGTTTGAACAGTGTTTATGGTAACCAGGGGACAAATATCCAAGTAATGGAACAGTGGGATGGCCGGAGAGGGAGCTGCTGTGGGTGTTGCGGAGTAGGGGTTTGCTGGAGGAGGGGTGCTCTGGGAGGCCCAATCTATTACCCTGCCTAGGGCCCCATTTGACCATGATCGAACTCTGATTACACTCACATATATGTATAATCTTAAATGTCTTCAGTCATCTTTGCAATTAGTGTGGTTTTGCAGGAAAAAAAAAACTTCTATAATCGCCTAAGAAAAGAATGCAGATCTAGGACACCATATTATAGCCCCTCTCGTGAAAGGATCAGTAATGTTATACTAATACTCTAAAGACCTTCCATATCAAAAACATGTGCAGTAGTGCACGTATGCAAAAGAAATGCAAAATTAAAAATAAAAAAATGGAAAAGAATAAAAGGACTAGATACCTGTATACAAGTGATTGTTTTTATCTTTACTAACTCCAAGAATACAACACCACTGAGAAAGAGAAACATTCTAAATTATGCAAAACCAAGTATGTCCCCAGTCTGTTGTAACAACTAACTTGAAAAATGAATAGCTCCATTCCTCTCACTAAAATGAAAAGTGCCACCCCCTTTGATGAAGAGAACATTCAAGAGATGTGAGTTGATCACTGTTTTGTCAACAAGATGGCCTCTTCTAAACTGAGTTGGGTCCCAGCATTTTGTACAAGAGGAAAAATAATCATCCAGGCATCATATTAAAGTCTATTGCATACAGTTAATGTACAAAAAATAGCTAATTTCTTTGACGCAGAACATACTAAATAAAAAGAACAGTGAGACTGCTGATATGCTGGCGTTTTTATTCATTATTCAAGTGGCTTTCCTCTACAACCATACTTGATCACAAAGTTGATCTGTTTTGTAAATGAAACAATTGTCACCCATCCAAAATAAATCATCTATCCCAAATTGTCTTTAGAAATCAACATGTAATAGATTCCTTCTACCTTGTGAGATTTAGTCAATAGCCTGGTCCCTATATTGAGCTGTATTTCAGAGACAGAATGTAGCCAGTCTGTGTGCTGTGTATCATTATAGTTAACATCTTCAGCCATTCAGATTTATTGAAATATTATAGCTTATTATTATATTTTAGTTATATATTATTATTTAATAATTGGAGAGGATGCTTTGCAATTTCATGATATATATTCATATTTATTTATAGTATACATTATGTCTAATATATTCATTGTCATTTTTCAGAGTTGAAATTTATACATGTGAAATAGCAGCATTTGTTTTATTACTGCCTTTGACTTCTTGGGTTATACCAAATATACTGAATATACTGAATGCTTTTTCTAAGCAAGAGTTAATGAGCTAGTATGCTGGCTACATTCAATTACTTAATTAATTTATTTAGAAAGAGCGGGAAATTAATCAATTAACATCTGCTATATAAGGGATTGGTATTCACAATTGTATTGTAACCTGATGAAGCATACTGGATAGTATGCGAAAGCGCTTGTTTTTTCATTAATAAAGGATATTTACTTGAAGACATCGTGATGTTTCTCGTTTTGGTGTTCCTGGATTTATTGAAATGTCTGATTTTTCTAACAAATAATATGACACTAGGATACCAAGTCTGACATTTCCTACATTACCACATGATAGTATATTTGTCAATGTTAATTATAATAACAATAACAATATATAACAAATTTTTAACCCTTCTCCTTGCATCACTTAAACATGAAAAAGGAAGAATCCAGTTTGCACCCTACAATTGCACCCACCCAACTCCCCCACTTCAGACTAATGTACTACCTACTACCCAGAGTTAAAGAGTCAGCATCATGTCCCAGTGACAGACATATACTACATTGCTCTAGGTCAAGAAATCAGCTGATAAAAGCACTTTAATACATTTCAACATGATTGACAGTTTTAGTGTATATGAATGAGCATTTCAATAAATATTCATAATGTATGCATGTTTCACCATTTTTGGCTTAGGATTTCAATAAACCATCTAATAGAACCTGACCTCATAAAGAATTTGCAGATCACATTTTGTTAACTAGTCACCAGTCAAATCACCCTTTTATCGGAGTCATCTTAAGAGTGCAACCTCTAATGTAATACAATACTATAATATGCAATCTTTTTAATATAGTCAGTATTAGGCTATCAGATCTATGAGTTAATACACAATGGGTAAGAGACGTTAAGCCTACCAGTTACGCATTCTATAAAATCATGTTTATATTATATTGATACAATACGTTGTTTAAAAGCATTGTGAGGTCCTGATAAATAATTACCATTTAATAGATATAATGATTGTATTTAGAATAACTGCAAACTTACATCAATGAAAATAGTTTTAATAACCACAATTCAAAATACATAAGCAGAATGCTATAATTGTTTTTATTATATCCTACAACTTTGAAACTTATGTTTACTTCTGGGCAGAAGCATTTGATGACTAATGACTTTTCAAGACTTAGAATGAAATAACAGAACTATTTTTTGACATTATGAGTTCATTTCAGAGATTTAATATTATTCTCCTGCTCAAAAACATACACAAAATAATCATTACACTAAAAAAAAAAAAATTGCTAAAACCAATCTTCCTGAATCACACCTCTTTTTATTTAACTTCATGCTGTCTGATTTAGTTATGAATTACTATGTTCTTCATGTGTATAGTGAAACAATTTTTTGGTGTCTTATTTACAGCTTGTTAGCCTGTAGAAATAATGTTTCCTTTAAATCATGTATTTTAGTCAGTGAATGCAGCACATTATTGGATTGTACAAATTCCTAGTGGTCAACTGTACATAATCAGACAGAGAACAGTCAGGAAAAACATGGCTAACTCAAGTAGTAATATAGCTGCTGTGACTTCCTTACTGTTAAGTACATATTCTTAAGACTAAGTATGTTAATTTGCTTTCAGTCTAAAAGTGGAGCACTTTAGTTAAAATGTACTTATTTACACAGTTTAACAATAAAGTTCTTCGTAGTCTTTGCAGCTATTTTGAATTCTTTATGTTTTAGTAAACTCTGAATTGCTCAGTTTATGACATGTGAAATGTGTTTCATACTGTTGCTATTCCTCCTTCATTACAATCATTGTGTTATACTAAAACTTCTGAAAAACCAGTCTGCACTCTGAACACTATTACATAGTATGTGGGGTCACCTGGAACTCAGCACCTGTTAATTATCTTTTACCAGGAAAAATATTTCCTTTGTTTCCATGGAATACCACAAATACAGTTTTAGTTGCTGGATTTTTTAAATATTTGTAGATTGTATAACAGTGTACATTTGCAGGCAGTTCATCCCAACTTTAATACTTATTTTATCTTTTTCAGGGTCCCCAACCAATAGTTAATGATCATTGCTAGAATGCATCTCTCATATAAACTGAATTATAAAATATGACAAATTAGAGATTAGGTTTCTATTACATGCATAAAAAAGCCCTTTCAAAGACAATTTTTGTCTAATTGTATGTGCATTCATTAGTACTGAATATGGCAAATGCCATTAGATGATGCTAGCTACATCACAAATAATCAAACAAAGCTACAATAGTTTATTTTTATTTTAAATACTTAAAAGCAACAATGTTTGCAATTTCACTGAACAGTCCTGCATGCTGTCAGCATTATTTTTTGTACACTTATCATACTTATGGGATGAGAGAATACTTAGCTGCATTATTTACAATATTACTGAAAGCATATTACCATAGAAATACTGAGTTTTCCTTTTACTATTTTTTTTGGGGGTGGGGGGTGGGGACGGGATTTCTTTACCTGTGAAAACAAACTTGAGGGAAAAAATAACAAACGTTTTTTTTTTTCTAAAATGATATGATAGACATGTATTGTATTTACTTCCCACACATGCTCTGTTTTATTATGTGGCAACACATTCCAAAAGAACAACCAGCAGATAGTGGTGGCTGTAAAATAATATATTTTTTCACATCAATCAAACATCAGTATACAATTGTCACAGACTAGTTTTGGCTTATACTTCTCTAAGCCTTCATCAGTGTAAAGACACAATTAAACTCATGCATTTATATACTGTGTCACTGGCCAAGAAACCAATTACAGGTGTTCATTTAGTCCAGGGGCAAAAAGCCCTCCCAGTTTAATAATCCATTTTTTCTCTTTAGCATTAAGTAACTCATGCCATCCAGATTTATTGTATTTAATCCCTAAATTCTGTCTATAATAACAAAATTAAAAGATGCTGTTAGGTGGATTTCAGTATGTTTATACAGAGCATTTGGGTGTTTTTTATTTTTAATTTCACTGAAGTGTTCTGAAATTCCGTGTTTAAATGCTCTTGATGTTTGACCTACATAGAAAGCAGATAATTGCAAGTGGCCAAATAAATAACCCAATCTGAGCTGCAGTTTACAAAAAAAGGAATATCAAATACTGCACTGGTATTTTTACTACTAAAGCTATTCGTTTGTAATACCCTGCTACATTGTGTGCAGTGACCACATGGAAAACATCCTTTGACAATTTGTGTCTCAATAGTTCTTTGTAATCTTTCCTTAGGTTTATAATCACCTTGTTTATTGTAGTTAAAGAAGGACACCAACATTTTCCCATTCCTAAAGGAGAATTGGCACTCCGCTCCCAATATTTCAGAGAGCCTATTGTCTGCCCTAAGGATGTTCCAGTTACTTTGCACACTATCAGTAATGCCCCAATATTTCTACCATAAGTAGTCACTAGCCTTACTTGGCCTTTAGATCTACCCAGCTTGTTATGATACTGTAAATGTGTTTCCCTGTCCATAGCATTGACCATATTTCTGGGTTGCATGATATGGCCTGATCTATAGCCCCTTTCTTTAAATCTCTTGGTCAGGTCATCCCTGAAATACAAATAGGTGTCATTGTCTGAGCAAATACGTTTCACCCTCATGTATTGAGATTTAGGAATATTTCTACATATGTGAGGGGGATGAAAATTGGAGGCATGGAGAAGGGAATTATATTCGGGGAATTTACGATATACTTCTGTTGTCAAGGTGTTATCTGGAGCTCTAGTTATCAATACATCCAGGAAGATAATACTATCTTTGTGATGATTTACTGTAAATTCAATTCTCCATTTATTTTCATTCTGATATTCAACGAACTCTGTCAGATGTCCCACATCCGATCTCCATATCATCCAGCAGTCATCTAAATATCTTTTCCAGATATCTTTTTGGACTAGGTATGGATTATTTGAACTACCATAAATAATTTACTCTTCTATATATGCCATAAATATATCCACATGTATAGGAGCAAAAGAGACCCCCATAGCTGTACCTTTGATTTGTAGATAACATGTATTATGATAGAAAAAGACATTTTTAGTTAGTACATGCTTAGTTATACCCAGAAGAAGAGTCTTGAAACCTGGTGGATACAATTCTGACCTATATAACCAATATTCTAATGCCTGGATGCCTACCCAATGTGGAATATTGTTATAAAGGGCTTTGACATCCAGGGTACAGAGTATCCTGTCATCTTCTATTTGCATTTCAGAGATGACCTGTAAGAATTCTGTAGTGTCTTTCAGATGAGCCCTGACCCACTTTAATAATGGCTTCAAATACTTAGTTAAATATTGGGAGAGTGGCTCAGTCATGGATCCTCTTCCAGACACTATCGGTCTGCCAGGGAGATTATGCAGGTGTTTGTGTATTTTTGGTAGAAAGTATTATACTGGTTACTAGGGTCCAAAACTGGAAGCTGTTTCTTGATATTATCAGTAATGATTCCTTCTTCTACAGCTAATGATAGAAAATCATCTATCTGCTTTTGAAAATTTTTTGTAGGGTTATATGTAAGTTGCACATAATATCTGTTATCTGCCAATTGATTTTTAGCCTCTTTATCAAATTGTTCTCAGTTTTGCACCACCACAGCACTTCCTTTGATAGCTCTCAGAATAATTTGTGATTATTTGCTAAGTTAGAAATAGTATACATCTCTTGTGTAGTTATATTACTAGCTTTAATCTGGCGATTCCTGGAGTTGAAATGGAGATCTCTAAGGGTGGAATTTTGGAATGCTAGTACACTGTGATACATCGGAGGTGAAAACGTAGATTTGTGGTATCTAAAATGATCATGAACATCAGTGCTTACTTTATCCTGAAAAAACTACTTCAAGTTAAGAATTCTGCAAAACAAAACCCCATCTTTAGCAAAATAATCTTCTGAAACAAAGCAACCAGATATATATGATAGACCTTTATTAAGAATGCTTAATTCCAAGGAGGAGAGAGGGTAGGATGATATATTCAATACATTTCCTGCTAACGTTTCTGTACAAACTTCTGGAATAATCCCTCCATATTCTCTACATTTTCTATTTTTTCTACCCCCCCCCCCTTTTTGGTTTAACTCCTCAAAATTACTGGAGTTCTTCCTCTTTTGTGCTGGTGAGCCTGTAGATACTGATGTATCAATATCGTACCCAGAGGAGGAATCCTCCCCTGATGTATCAGATACCCCTGATTTTTTGAGTATTGATCTTGCGCTTTTTCTTTTGGCTGGGTTCCTGTACTGTTGTGAAAACCTAACATGCTTAACACTATCTTTGGAAAAGGGGTCCCCTTGTTCATAGCCTGTTACATCTCTAAGGATTTTTTTTCTTTTCTCCTATCTTTAAGTTGTGCTTCGAAATTAGTCAATTCAGTACTCAATTTTTTAAGACATAAAGAGTATGTGGACTGCCCCTCATATTCCTTAATCTGCTCACTTATCTTAGTAATAGCAGCAATTTCTGTATCTATTGTCCTATCATGGAACCCCATCAGTATTTCTACAAATTGCATTGTAGTTTTGTGTTGTGCATCTCTCCATTGCTGAAATAGGGCCTGATCAGGATTGTTCACCATTGGCTGAGTTCTAACTCTCAGACCTCTAGGTGTGACTCCTTTGACCGTATAGGCCTTGAATAATTTGTAATGCCACACATTGATCCTGAGGGAACGCATATGTTTAGTTAGGGTAGCAAATAATGCTTCACATGTATCATCCCTATTGACTGGTGTGGTCCCATTCTCTGATGTAGGTTCCATCCCAATACCAAAAATTGCCAGGTCCTCCCAATCAGAGGATAGTCCCCTTAACAAATTCGAAATATCCATATTGATTGGACTAAAAATTCAAATAGGAATATATGACCCCAGATATATAAATAATGGACAATATCAACCCCTGGCCATCATATCTGGACAATATCAGCCTAGGCTTAATAATCTCGCTTTGATCAAATCCAGTATTTCGTATAAGTCATAAATCTCTATATTGAGATATGTATTACCAATCCCAAAAGAGCCTGAGTCCAACTTCTCACTTCCAGTGTTGAGTCCACTTCATACTATATCTATGAAGTCATACCTTCATGATAAATAACTCTGTTTATCGTCCACTCAATAAATGGATATTAATCCCAATAAAACATACCAGACAATATACAATATATGAATAGGATCAGTGTACAGAACCAAATCAATCAGAAGGATATATTAATGAATCCAATGTGAACAAACCAGATATGTCCTTAATATAAATTTACCCCTCTATATCTGTATTTCTAATAGATAAAGTATTTGCGCCAGGGAAGGCTGATGGATATAATACATTCTTAATAAAGCTAATTAGTCTGTAAAAATCTATATAACATAGATACAGAGTCAGGCATTCACTTTAGATTCTCCCAGCATATATATCACCATTGACCAAATAGAAGGGATAAGTAATATTAGCATATTATCTATAGGGGGCCAACATACCAGAAAAAATAACTGGAATGTCTGCCCATAAAGCTCAATGTACTTTTAATATTATTAAATAAATCCCTCATTATTAACTTGCTCTAGATAGTAGGTAAGCCATTGGTTGAGCAGCAAAACATTAATCTCTCGGGTGCTTATTCACTTAATGTTGAAAATAAAATGTACCTTTATTAACTACCAGCCTAGACTTCGTGTTATCCACTTGTGATCTTAATCACACATGTCATAATGTTTCGAACCAGCAACAAACATATATCAAATATGCATTCAGTAATGAAAACTGCCCCTCAGAGATCTTTCCCGTCCATCCCTTAGCCTGATAGAATGTCATGAACATTTCAATCAACTCTTTCCATAAATAATGACAATCCATAGTTGATAGTGTAAAAAATACACTCTGTTTCCGCAACTTATTCCAATAGCATAATTCAGTGTCTCAAATTACTAGTTATCAATAGAAATTTCATTCCAAATAACCTAAGTGTCAGTAGTACATCCAAAACATACAAATCAGCGCTGGTTGTTACCAGTTTTGTGAACAATACATAGGCCCATTTCTATCTGATAAGTAAAATGCATTTCAATGTTCGGGTCTCATCATCCCACCCTGATAAGGCAGTAATGCCCATATCATATAATTAGTGTAGACCATATAACTGACTCAACAAAATAAGAAAGTCCACATATATCGTAGCTATTTATTATCAGTTAGGCATACATTACACAAGCCCCATTGCATTTTATTAGTTTACGACACATAGATTACAATTTTCAGGACTGATAACTTTGCCCTCTAGGACATAAATTCCCTTGTTAAAAAAGTAATACAAATTAAATAACTGATATCTCTCAAATAAGACACACATAGGACATACAAAATATTCTGTATATCCATTCAGTGCCCCTGAAACCCTATTAGCTCCGTTTGCATCCCTGTATACGCTGGCTTAGTATTCATAAACTAAATTAGTAAAAAATAGTAGCCAGATCCTGCCCAGAACTAACATTCCTGGTACATTTCCAGTATCAAAATATTAGACACTATTAAGTCCACACAGAGGTATACAATAAGTCCAGAAAAAATCTGTAGTTGTTGCATACAGTTTCCACATAAACAGTCAGCTCCAAAGAGTACATCTTAGCTATAATAAGAGCAAAAAGAGGGGTAGATCGATCCTGTTGTTATTCCAATGAGTCTCACAAAAAAGGAGTAGATGACAAAGAAAGTGTTAAGCTGTTGTAAAGCCCACCTACAAGATGGACTAATACCATCAGAACTAACACATCCCCCTGAGTTGTTAGGTATATCCATAGGAAAACCACTTGTTTGCTGGACTCAGTTCAGATTATACAGTCAACCCAAACAGGGACAAATGCCCTTACTTAGGAAAGGAGCCAAACAGTTTAAACCGTCCCTGCTGTTGTTCCAGTGGAAATTGCATATCATAGTCTCTGTGATCTCCAAGACTAGTGGTCGCTACTGGAACACACCAAAAAATAGGCTATAACGATAATAAAAACAGAAATACACGTTACCCTATTTGTATTTCTGAGTAACAGCACTGTAGTGAAATGTTCAGGACCCAAACATGGAGTATATAACGGCCACTTCTGCAGATGCTCGCTTTTCTTTACCAAATACCGAAAAACCACCATATATACAGTCCAAAAAGGAGAAACTGTTACTCGTTAGATTGTTGGCCCTTTTAAGGTTATAACAGGCTAAAAAATATATTGGAATACATCAAGATTAGATTTTTACCCAAAAACCCTCCAGCTCCACAGGCCCACAGCAGAAAAGAGGAGAAAACCAGTCTAAAATGGATTCCTGCAAGTAAGGCATCTGCAAGGTCTCAAAATACCCACACATTCCAAAAGAACAACCAGCAGATAGTGGTAGCTGTAAAATAATATATTTTTTCACATTAATCAAACATCAGTATACAATTGTCACAGGCTGGTTTTGGCTTATACTTCTCTAAGCCTTCATCAGTGTAAAGACACAATTAAACTCATGCATTTATATACTGTGTCACTGGCCAAGAAACCAATTACAGGTGTTCATTTAGTCCTGGGGCAAAAAGCCCTCCCAGTTTAATAATCCATTTTTTCTCTTTAGCATTAAGTAACTCATGCCATCCAGATTTATTGTATTTAATTCCAAAAATTCTGTGTATAATAACAAAATTAAACTTTGCTGTTTGGAGGATTTCAGTATGTCTATACAGAGCATTTGTGTGTTTTTTATTTTTAATTTCACTGAAGTGTTCTGAAATTCTGTGTTTAAACACTCTTGATGTTTGACCTACATAGAAAGCAGAGTAATTGCAAGTGGCCATATAAATAACCCAGTCTGAGCTGCAGTTTACAAAAAAGGAATATCAAATACTGCACTGGTATTTTTACTACAAAAGCTATTTGTTTGTAATACCCTGCTACATTGTGTGTAGTGACCACATGGAAAAGATCCTTTGACAATTTGTCCCTCAATAGTTCTTTGCAACCTTTCCTTAGGTTTATAATCACCTTGTTTATAGTGGTTAAAGAAGGATGCCAAATTTTTCCCATTCCTAAAGGAGAATTGGCACTCCGCTCCCAATATTTCAGAGAGCCTATTGTCCGCCCTAAGGATGTTCCAGTTACTTTGCACACTATCAATTAATGCCCCAATATTTCTACCATAAGTAGTCACTAGCCTTACTTGGCCTTTAGATCTAAAGTTAAAAAAGAAAAGCCAGCACTAAACTCCTGGAATCAGGCAATCTTCATTTAATGTCCAAATTCAAGACAGCAACATAACATAACCGTACACCAACATGGTTGTACCGGTTTCGGTAAATCCTTCATCAGCAACCAAACATGATGTACAAAATAAAGACAAAAACTAACTTCCTGTCTTGCAACTTATATAAACTTCATAAAGGAAGCATGGAGCGACCTCTAGTGCATCAATAAAATAGTGCACTAGTTCAAAAATACATGAAATGTGTTACAAATGAACCCAGTTGTCCCAATTATATAAATGAGTATATAAACCCAAATATAACAACAAAAATATAAAACAACCATATGAATTGGATACCTCAAAAATGATCATTCAAGCCAGGGGAAAATAGAGCCTCTAGTTTGATGATCCACATTTTCTCTTTATAAGTGAGCTTATCATGTAGAACATGGGCTTGTACATGTCTGTCCTTGATGTGATCAATGACCATAAAACAAAAATTGCCCGTAGGGTGTTTAGAAATGTGTTTATATAATGAACTGGACCCCTTTAATATCACTAAGATGTTCCCCTATCCTAACTTTAAAAGGACGGGAAGTTTGTCCAACACAGAAAGATCGGCAATTGCACTGGGCCAAATAAATCACCCAAGATGTACTGCAATTGGCAAAACATAATATATCATAAACTTGTGGACAATTTTGTGAAGAAAAAGTCCGACATTTCAACACCCTGGGGCAGTAGGTACAATGACCACATGATTAGCATCCAAAAACAGGGCCTGTAAAAAGGTGAGCTTGAGTAATGGAACATGTATCTCTGTAATAAACCTTCTTGTAATGACTAAAGAGAGAGCCCAAAGACCGCCCTTTCCGAAATGAGTAATGACACCGGTCCCCTACATATTTCTCTAAGACATTATCCGATTTTAACAGATACCAATACTTACAGATAATGTTCATGAATCCAACTGTATTCCTCCCATAAGTTGTAACCAATCTAAGCAAATCAGACTTGACATGATCCTGATTTTGATAGAATAATAAATCAGTTCTATCTTGCTGATTTGCAAAACGATTGGCCCTCATGATGTCACCCCCTGCATAACCCCTGCTTTTAAACCTGGTGATAAGATCCCTCCAGTGATGGTTGTACGTGGAGGAACTGGAACAAATCCTTCTAACACGAAGGAATTGGGAGTTGCCTGATTCCAGGAGTTTAGTGCTGGCTTTTCTTTTTTAACTTTGGTTTGGTTTTTTGAGCCGTGCACCAGCCGTTCGTGCAGGAGGAGGTTTTGGACTTACTGAAGGTTTTTGTCTCTTGCTGATGGCTTCCCCTGGATGGTGTCGGATATTTGGATCAGAAATCCTTGGAGCACCCTATAATACGGTGGAATGATGGTCGTTTGGTGTTTTGGATGCTGATTCTTCCTTTTTCAAGGCCCTTAGTTTCTGTTTGGATGTTCCCAGTTGAATCTGGGTTCATATTGGGACCTTGTGGTCGTTTGAACTGAGGATTAAAAGTGACACATTTTTTCTTTTTTGTTTGGCAGCACATTTCATGAGGACTATATTTTTGCAAGTATCTACCAATGTTTATTATTTTATGTTTGTCAATTGTTATATATCTTGTATGGTATCATATCTATGACAAGTTTAGATAATTGTTCAACCTGATATGTTGGTTGTTTTCAAACATATTTGCATTCTTATGTCATGTATTGCCATCATTATTATTAATATGGACAGGTTATGAGCCATATATATCTTTCAGATATGTTATATGTCTGTCCTTTTTATCCGTATTTAGGCCTCAGTTTATTTTTTACATAAGTGTTGTTGTGGGCCAAATTTTTGGTTAGTTTCATTTGGTTTACTTCCAAAAGCTGGCCTCTATAACAGTTTTTTACAGGTTGAACAGCTTATTATATGTCAAGTTGGTGGGCTTTTGAGTTTACATGTACTTTGATATGCATTTTATATGCATTATTTCCCTTCTCTGCAATTGGTAGTGTGGATTTAGTGGGTTACAAGGGTGGAAGTCTTTTGCCACCCCCCCTTTTTTTTTGTCTCTGGGCTTTTTGTAGGTTTAGAAATTTTTCTTTTTTCTTTTATCTTTTTTGATGGTACATGTTATGTGATATACCATACCTTGGGGGTTGTTTCTGTAGGGTTTATTTGGTCCATCCTAAAAGTTTTTTGGTTTTAAATTTTTTTTTTTTGGTTTATTATTAGCAGATTTGGACCATTTTTATTTCATTATTCCGGACGCCAGGATAGCCCTTCTGAATATATTTAATTTATTTAAATTTCTTTGTTTTTTTGCTTTTTCACCACTGGCCAAGGACACTCATATGTTTTTTATATTTGGGATTCAACATGCACATATATATGGCCCCTTTTTGATTACATTGTGTGAGCTTTTTGTAGGCTCATTTCAGGCTTTTTTATAAGCTTGTTGGCTATAATAGTATTCTATTGGGGCCTTGAGTTTAGATATTTTTGATATCTGTGATTATATATGGTTCCCTTGTGGTTTTTGAAGTATAATAATAAGGTAGCCACATGGTTTCACCTAATTTGGAGTGTATTTAAGATTTAAGGTTGGTTACATGAATTATGCATTTAGCATACTGATTGTCCAACCATTTGTTCATGTAATATATTCAGTGTGGAACCTATATTTTTCACATTTGTTACACATATCTTTGTATTTGATACTGAATTTGTGTTCATTTTTGGCCAGGGATGGAATTAGCAAATTTAATTAAAGGTTTGGCTTCAGACTCTGAGGATCTGGGTATTTCTGGCCTAGCTTCGGGTTCAGGGGATGTTGTTCCGGGTGTCTGGGATCTCATTCAGGATTGCAATTTAGCTTTTGCTAAATTGACCAAGGACCTCATTTCTCTTCGTAAAAATGTTTGGCATTTAAAATTATTTCGGGCTTATCAATGTAGAAAAATAGTTCCTAGGGGACTTAGGGTTAAGATTCAACCCATGGTGGCTGAACCAGATGAATGTCTTCTCACACAATGGGCCGAGGCCCAACAAAATGTTTCTATGACTTTTGTTGATCTTTTGAGTAGCCTTTTATGAGAGGAAGGTTGAACAGCAAATTGCCAATGTATTGCAGATTACTAAAACTGTGGAGGTGTTTTCTGCACTTCCTTGCTATAAAGATAATATTGGAAAACTTGGCAAGAAATTGGCAACTCTGGATTTAGGTTTGAAGGATAGGAAGGTCAAGAAATTTAATAGGGATGTGGGGGACTATGACAGGGGGAAGCCATTTGATTTGCGACCTAGGGTCAAATTTGATATGCCTATAGATTCATCTAAGAGAATGAGAGTCACTAGCCTAAACCTATTCTGAAGAAAAGGAGCAGGGAGTCTATGCCATCTACTGATGACTCATCCTCCAATACTGAATGGGAGGATACTCATATCAGCATTTCTCCTGTTTCCAAGAAGAATAATTTGGACAGAGGCTTTATCGGAAAGACCCCTTTAGGCATAAGTCCCAGAGATGAGGGGGGAGGAAGCATCACAAACCCAGATGGGCTGGGGGACATCCTTCAACAGATGACCAGGATTTAGTATCCAATGTTAATAATGTGCATAATATTTCCTCAGTGGTATTGAATGACCAACAAGTTGATATATTAAATAAAGGACTAAGTTTTGTCCCTGGGTTTTTTTTCCAAGAACATCATTTTACTGAAGATGTGGTTAAATTTTGTCGAAATTTGAATTTGAAATGCTTTTTTCATGGGACTGATTGTGATGCCTCTGAGGTTAGGGAATTTCGCTTCCGTGCCTCCAGGTTCAGGCCACCTATGCAACCCATTGTCCAAACATTTCAAAATGTTGTCCTCAAGGATTTACATTTGTATTTACATAAACAGGACAAGCTTAAAGATAATCTGAACAAAAATCAGAGAATGCGTTTGGAGAAACTGATTAACAGCAAAGACATTGTTGTTCTTTCAGTGGACAAGGGTGGAGCAGTGGTGGTCCAGGATCTGGGGGACTATGAAGCTGAAGCTGATCATCAGTTATCTAACCATAATCATTATCAGGAAATGCAGGCGGATCCCGCTTTGCAATTTAAAAAGGATGTCGGCAAGTTTTTGGATTTGGCTACAGAGGAGGGCATTATTAATGATGAAGTGTGTCATCAACTCAAGGTTGATTTTCCAAGCAGGCAATATATTTATTTTCTCCCGAAGATCCACAAAGACCCTACAAGGCCGCCCGGGAGACCGATTGTATCAGGCAGGGGTTCCCTTACGGAACCCTTTTCTGAATTCCTCACAATATATCTAAAACCACTTTTGGCACATATACGTTCTAGAATTCAAGATACTACACAGTTCCTATCCATTATCTCTGAGACCCAACTAGAGTCTCATTGGATTTTATGCACCTTAGATGTCACCTCCCTATATACCAGTATTCCCCATTGGGCAGGACTTTTGGCCCTGCAATATTGGTTGGATAAGGTTAATATCTATAAGCCTGGTTTTAATACCCTCTTGGTATGCATGACTGAACAGGTCCTGATTCACAATGTGTTCTTTTTTAAGAACAGATGTTTTTGGCAGACACAGGGCACTGCTATGGGGGCTTCTTTTCCCCCCATTTATGCAGGCTTATTTATGGCGTATGTGGAGGACCAGGTAATTTATGACATCAGTCACAATATCTATATTAACGAGATGGATATTTGGAGGAGGTAGCTTGATGACTGCTGGATGGTGTGGAGAGCTAGTGAGGAATTCCTTTTTGAATTCCTTGAGTATCAAAATGGCAATATATGGGGGATTGAGTTTAAGCTGACATTTTCTAGATCTGAAATTATGTTTTTGGATGTTTTGGTAAAAAGAAAGGTCACCAACACTCTTGAGAGTGAGATATTTAGAAAATTTTCTCAATTCAATACCTTATTACATGCCACTAGTTTCCACCCCCAGCATGTCATCAAGAACATCCCCAAGTCCCAATTCATTCGTGTTAGAAGGATTTGTTCCAGTTCCTCCACATACGACCATCACAGGACGGATCTTTTCACCAGGTTTAAAAGTAGGGGTTATGTAGGGGGTGACATCACGAGGGCCAATAATTTTGCAAATCAGCAAGATAGAACTGATTTATTATTCTATCAACATCAGGATCATGTCAAGTCTGATTTGCTTAGATTGGTTACAACTTATGGGAGGAATACAGTTGGATTCATGAACATTATCCGTAAGTATTGGTATCTGTTAAAATCGGATAATGTCTTAGAGAAATATGTAGGGGACTGGTGTCATTACTCATTTCGGAAAGGGCAGTCTTTGGGCTCTCTTTTTAGTCATTACAAGAAGGTTTATTACAGAGATACATGTTCCATTACTCAAGCTCACCTTTTTACAGGCCCTGTTTTTGGATGCTATCCATGTGGTCATTGTACCTACTGCCCCAGGGTGTTGAAATGTCTTACTTTTTCTTCACAAAATTGTCCACAAGTTTATGATATATTATGTTTTGCCAATTGTAGTACATCTTGGGTGATTTATTTGGCCCAGTGCAATTGTCGATCTTTCTATATTGGACAAACTTCCCGTCCTTTTAAAGTTAGGATAAGGGAACATCTTAGTGATATTAAAAACAAAAAGGGGTCCAGTTCATTATATAAACACATTTCTAAACACCCTACGGGCAATTTTTGTTTTATGGTCATTGATCACATCAAGGACAGACATGTACAATCCCATGTTCTACATGATAAGCTCACTTATAAAGAGAAAATGTGGATCATCAAACTAGGGGCTCTATTTTCCCCTGGCTTGAATGATAATTTTTGAGGCATCCAATTCATATAGTTGTTATATTTTTGTTGTTATATTTGGGTTTATATACTCATTTATATAATTGGGACAACTGGGTTCATTTGTAACACATTTCATGTATTTTTGAACTAGTGCACTATTTTATTGATGCACTAGAGGGCGCTCCATACTTCCTACAGGAAGTTAGTTTTTGTCTTTATTTTGTGCATCATGTTTGGTTGCTGATGAAGGATTTACCGAAACCGGTACAACCATGTTGGTGTACGGTTATATTATGTTGCTGTCTTGAATTTGGACATTAAATGAAGATTGCCTGATTCCAGGAGTTTAGTGCTGGCTTTTCTTTTTTAGCTTTGGTTTGGTTTTTTGAGCCGTGCACCAGCCGTTTGTGCAGGAGGAGGTTTTGGACTTACTTTAGATCTACCCAGCTAGTTATGATACTGTAAATGTGTTTCCCTGTCCATAGCATTGACCGTATTTCTGGTCAATACTCAGAAAATCAGGGATATCTGATACATCAGGGGAGGATTCCTCCTCTGGGTATGATATTGATACATCAGTATCTACAGGCTTACCAGCACAAAAGAGGAGGAACTCCAGTAATTTTGAGGAGTTAAACCAAAAAAGAGGACGGGGTAGAAAAAATAGAAAATGTAGGGAATATGGAGGGATTATTCTAGAAGTTTGTACAGAAACATTAGCAGGAAATGTATTGAATATATCATCCTACCCTCTCTGCTCCTTGGAATTAAGCATTCTTAATAAAGGTCTATCATATATACCTGGTTGCTTTGTTTCAGAAGATTATTTTGCCAAAGATGTGGTTGAGTTTTTGCAGAATTCTTAACCTGAAGTTGTTTTTTCAGGATAAAGTAAGCACTGATGTTCATGATCATTTTAGATACCACAAATCATGTTTTCACCTCCGATGTATCACAGTGTACTAGCATTCCAAAATTCCACCCTTAGAGCTCTCCATTTCAACTCCAGGAATCGCCAGATTAAAGCTAGTAATATAACTACACAAGAGATGTATACTATTTCTAACTTAGCAAATAATCACAAAAGAGTTATTCTGAGAGCTGACAAAGGAAGTGCCTTGGTGGGAACAATATGATAAAGAGGCTAAAAATCAATTGGCAGATAACAGATATTATATGCCACTTACATATAACCCTACAAAATTTTTTCAAAAACAGATAGATGATTTTCTATCATTAGCTGTAGAAGAAGGAATCATTACTGATAATATCAAGAAACAGCTTACAATTTTGGAACCTAGTAACCAGTATATATATTTTCTACCAAAAATACACAAACACCTGCATAATCTCCCTGGCAGACCGATAGTGTCTGGAAGAGGATCCATGACTGAGCCACTCTCCCAATATTTAACTAAGTATTTGAAGCCATTATTAAAGTGGGTCAGGGCTCATCTGAAAGACACTACAGAATTTTTACAGGTCATCTCTGAAATGCAAATAGAAGATGAATGGATACTCTGTACCCTGGATGTCAAAGCCCTTTATAAAAATATTCCACATTGGGCAGGCATCCAAGCGTTAGAATATTGGTTATATAGGTCAGAATTGTATCCACCAGATTTCAACACTCTTTTTCTTTGTCTAACTGAGCAGGTCCTAATTAAAAATGTTTTTTTCTATCATAATACATGTTATCTACAAATCAGAGGTACAGCTATGGGGGCCTGTTTTGCTCCTATATATGTGGATATGTTTATGGCATATATAGAAGGGCAAATTATTTATGATAGTTCTTATAATCTGTACCTAGACCAAATAGATATCTGGAAAATATATTTAGATGACTGCTAGATGGTCTGGAGATTGGATGTGGGACTTGTGACCGAGTTCGTTGAATATCTGAATGAAAATAAATGGGGAATTGAATTTACAGTAAATCATCACAAAGATAATATTACCTTCCTGGATGTATTGATAACTAGAGCTCCAGATAACACCTTGACAACAAAAGTATATCGTAAATTCGCATCCCCCTCACATATGTAGAAATATTCCTAAATCTCAATACATGAGGGTGAAATGTATTTGCTCAGACAATGACACCTATTTGCATTTCAGAGATGACCTGACCAAGTGAATTAAAGAAAGAGGCTATTAATCAGGCCATATCATGCAAGCCAGAAATATGGTCAATGCTATGGACAGAGAAACACTTTTACAGTATCATAACAAGCAGGGTAGATCTAAAGGCCAATTAAGGCTAGTGACTACTTATGGTAGAAATATTGGGGCATTATTGATAGTGTGCAAAGTAACTTGAACATCCTTAGGGTGGACAATAGGCTCTCTGAAATATTGGGAGCAGAGTGTCAATTCTCCTTTAGGAATGGGAAAAATGTGGTATCCTTCTTTAACCACTATAAACAAGGTGATTATAAACCTAAGGAAAGGTTACAAAGAACTATTGAGGGACAAATTGGCAAAGGATCTTTTCCATGTGGTCACGGCACACAATGTAGCAGGGTATTACAAACGAATAGCTTTAGTAGTAAAAATACCAGTGCAGTATTTGATATTCCTTTTTTTGTAAACTGCAGCTCAGATTGGGCTATTTATTTGGCCACTTGCAATTGCTCTGCTTTCTATGTAGATCAAACATCAAGAGCGTTTAAACATGGAATTTCAGAACACTTCAGTGAAATTAAAAATAAAAAACACACAAATGCTCTGTATAAACATACTGAAATCTACCTAAAAGCATCTTTTAATTTTTTTATTATAGACAGAATTTTAGGAATTAAATACAATAAATCTGGATGGCATGAGTTACTTAATGCTAAAGAGAAAAAATGGATTATTAAACTGGGAGGGCTTTTTGCCCCAGGACTAAATGAACACCTGTAATTGGTTTCTTGGCCAGTGACACAGTATATAAATGCATGAGTTTAATTGTGTCTTTACACTGATGAAGGCTTAGAGAAGTATAAGCCAAAACTGGCCTGTGACGATTGTATACTGATGTTTGATTGATGTGAAAAAATATATTATTTTACAGCCACCACTATCTGCTGGTTGTTCTTTTGGAATGTGTGAGTATTTTGAGACCTTGCAGATGCCTTACTTGCAGGAATCCATTTTGGACTTATTATGTGGCAAATCAGAAAATACTTATATTACTGGACTGAGCAGGACTAAACAACAATGCCGTAACTGTAGCAAAGTCCAGTATGTCTAAATTTGGTAATAATGGCTGTTTTGGGTCATTATACCACATAAAACCACATAAGTTATGCATTGCTTACATACATGTTTATTATATATATATATATATATATATATATATATATATATATATATATATATGTATATGGATCTAATTCATATGTTCAGCACTTCAAAATGCCGAATTTCATATAACTGAGCCATATGATTGACATTTGAAATGTTGAACATATTAAAAACAAAAGTAAAAAACAACAAACACCTACCAAAACACTGCTAGCAGGGGGGCAAGCCCCCCTGCACCCCCTGTGGGGGGTTCCACCCCCACACCCCCGTAACTTCAATATACCAACTCTGAAATCATACTACAGTGCAGGAATGGAAATCTCTCCATTCCACACTGTACGGAGATGCTGGCTCTGCATTGTCGGCATTTCATATGTCGATCATATGGTCTTGCCCATATGATATTCCGCATTTTGATGTGTTGACAATGTGAAGGGGACCCATATATATATATATATATATATATATATATGGTTCTACCTGACATAGTCGAAACCACACAACACCGACAACCACATCACCGACACCACATATTCGACAGTCCATAAACACGAAACCACACATAACCGACAACGAAATAACCGACGGTACACAAACACGAAACCCCATACACTGCACACACCACAATAACAATTAAAAACAAAACACATCCCCATTCCACAAACCACACACACAACACAAGCACACCAAAATCCTTACAAGCCCACACTAAACCTTACCCTAACCCTAAGGTCCGTCACTATCGCACACTTACCTACCCGCTCCTAACCCTAACTCACTTAACCCGCCCCTATCGCTCCCTAACCCTAACTCACTTAACCCACCCCTATCCCTCCCTAACCCTAACTCACTTAACCCACCCCTATCGCTCCCTAACCCTAACTCACTTAACCCACCCCTATCGCTCCCTAACCCTAACTCACTTAACCCACCCCTATCCCCACAGACCGTCCAATCTCCACACTTACCTGCCTCGCACCCTAACGTCCGTCACTACCGCATACTCACACAGCCTTTCCCCATGTCGGCATCCTCGGCGTTGGTGTTGTCATCCGTCGTGTCGGTCTTCTGCATTGTCGATGTTCTGCCACTCGCGATTCGCGTCGGTCTTCTTCGATTTCGATCTTCTGGAGCTCCGGATTCCGATGTCGGTCTTCTGCGCTGTCGACGAAGTCAGGTAGAACCATATATATATATATATATATATATATAAATGGAATGTGTGTCTTGTATGCATAACCTTCAGGTGCTGTCTGGTAATAGGTTAATGCTGAAAGACCAGGTGTCAGCAGTCATAAAGACAGCCCTGGGGATTCAATAAACTCTATGCAGGTTTTGCGCAAAGCCTACATTGAGTTTAATATGTTTGACCTGTAAGCAGTCGTGGTAATTACATATTCATCCCATGCACTGCATTTAAATGTAAACAAGAGTGGTTGCATGTAAAGCAACACGGACAGCAACAGACATGTACACCTGCTTACCTACTGGCAAATGAGGTCTGCGGGATTACAAGGAATGCCACAATGATTACCAGGGTTAATAATATAGCAATGTATATGTTCCAAACACATTGCAGGACAGTGTATACTTTGCAGAGTTTTGTGGAATCCTTTTTCATGCATTCTGTACAAAAGTTATGTAAATGATCCGTAATGGTACATGGACTGCCAGTTAAAATAAGCGTGTGTATTGAATAGGAACACACAGATGAATTGTAGGAATGAACACAGGAAAAGAAGACAGGTAAAACATCTTAATGTACATTTGATGAGGACATGTAAATGATGACAATTATAACAAGAGCACTAATCACATGACAGTTATAACAGGAACACTAATAACATATTGACATGATACGGTATTGGCTGCACAGTGAAAATATATATTATGTGACTGTATCACAAGGTGACATAACAATGGAGAAGATGTCTTTGTGATATAACCATCCTGACCTGAACAATGGAGAGGAGCTCTATCAGGGATGTTATACAGAATAAGGGTTAGGTGCATATTGTGAAGCTGTGCAAACTGAGTTGCCTGAATATGACTGTAATATCAGCATAGGTCTCTACCAAGTGGGACATATAATTACAGGCTCATGAACAACAATAAAGAATAGCACACACAATCATGGACAATATCAGGTTAATACCACCATTAATCTCCTGTCTATGACATAACATATGTGATTGTGAGTGATCATAGATTGTTCTACACAAACACACTTGTATGACTATTATGAGATGTCAGCAATCTATGAGGGCAGTCAAGCACACCATCCTGACACTGTAACATCTGCTGGAGGGGTTAGGAGGGACACTGCTATTCCTGTATGTGACATGATCAATCCAGATTAGTTGACAGATGTGTATGGTATGTATATGGCACAATCCACACTGTCACAAATGTAACCCATGCTATTAATGTTGTCAAATAGCTATGTGTGTACTGTGTGCATCACCAACACAGATGTCACACACAAATCTGGTATAATACCTTGATGGGGGTTTCAGACCATCAGATAGTAATGTTTATGCAACAGAAAGAATGCCTAGGTATGGCAAATAAGATGTGTGGGACCTCACTGTGGCAAAGGTGGTCCACTTGAGTTACATATCCCTGGAAGATGTATAGGGAGATGCATGAAAAAGGGTGCATTGCACTCAGTTATTGGTATGATGAAGGCTGTGAATTATGGAAGTATTACGGCCTTTGATGTGAATGCATGCATTCAGGAGTTGTGTTAAAAACAGGGGAGTAGTCACCACTGTGGGCACATGTTGATGGACGTTCCACGTACCATCTACCTCAGTACACAGGTCACATACCACTTGGTCTGCTCATAGGGGTGTGATGTCAAACGTATCATTGTGTTGTGCATTTGTTTTCTTAATGTAACAAATCCCCCCATGTTTTTGTTTCATCTCATGTGTCTCTGTGGCTGTGGCAGCAATCTTTGGGGTGTGTTGCTACAGTCTATATTATACTAATATCACAGCACAAGTCTAACTTGGACAGTGTAGGACAACAGCTTATAGGGGATGGCATCAGCAGTGTCTGGTGAGGAGAAGATGGTAAAAGCAGTGTCTCACACGCTGGTGTAAAATGTTTTCTCTAAGGTCAACCAAGTGTGCAAACACACACACACACACACACACACACACACACACCAATTGAGTACAGTGAGAACAGAGCCCCTACCTATCTAAGTAAACTGACTAGAGATCACAACACAAGTCTGACTTGGAGAGTGTCAGACAGCACTATATATGTGATGACATCAACAGTGTCTAGTGAGGGGAAGATGGTGATAGCAGTGTCCCTCATGCTGGTGAAAAATGTTCTCTCTAAAGTCAAGCTAGAGCAACAGACACACACACACACACACAGCAGTTGACTGCAATAAGAACAGAACCCCTACTTATCTAAGTACATGGACTAGAGAATGCAGTACTTTATGCACGTGCCACAGTACATATCTGGCTTTTACAAGGCTGCAGGACAATTTATTGTGGATAACGTCACCACTGAATGTTTGAAAGAATATCTTGGCCAGCCTGCATGAAATGGATGTGTAGGCATGTCCAACTGTCAAAATATTGGTGCTTCATGGGATTGTAGTGGTGACTGCAGGATATGCAGTTATGGTCTGCTGACTAGACAGATAGACACAAACACCAGTTGGCTGCAGTGAGAACGGAACCCCAACTATCTAAGTTCACTGACATTGGATGTTTGAGAAAAGATGTTGGGAGGCCTGTATGAAATGGATAGCTATCCATCTTCAACTGTCAAGATATTAAAGTTCTATATGTTACAAGATAGATGAGAATGCAATGTGTAGTGTTTGCTGTTCTGTTTCCAATGTGCAGGTATACTATAAGAGACAACGTTACAAACTGTATGCAAAAGGGTGTCCACATTACTACAACTATTGGAAAATCTGAATGTTTATTGCCATTATAAAGATGCACATAGTATATAAGAAAGCATTTGTTATTTATTTCTGTAGTGTAGTTGATATATTTGTGGACAAAACAAATACCAAGAGACCAAATTTGCAGTGCATGGGGAGGTAACAGATGCTACAGTTTAAATATGTGTTCTTTTCTTAAAAAGTGCCTTCTCTTTGTTTGTGTTTTTTACATATACCTTCATGGGATGAAGACTAAATGGACAGTAAACAAAAGTAAAATATGCTATTTTTCACTTTCCATAGCGCACCGCCGAGCAGCTGGTTTGCACTATCCATGGGAAAGTGTCTGTGCATGCAAGATACACATTTCTACTGCTTTCCCTATTGAGCATAGTTAAGCGGTGAGAAAACATGATCCTCACTGTTAAAATTACGAGGGTTCTCAGTATTGAGTGTATGAAACGCACCTGCTGCTTAGCTGACTCTATGGCAGCGGGTGTAAATGCATTGACACATTTCTTTTGGAGACCAGATGATATAGTGTTCAAATACAGGTATATGTAATAGTTTTAAATAACTATTTATAATGCAATTAAATAATTCTTTACTCTACATTCACTGTGTGTTACCTTAGCCTAGCCTGTTTATGTGACATTCCACGAAGATAGCCGTACCATTGAAGAGCCTTCACCGCCGCTTGGCATTGGTGAGTGATGCCAAACTTTGTGCAAATACAGAGGCCAAAAAGTGAAGGGCTCCATTGCTTTTTTTTGTATTTAGGTGTGCTGTGTGTGATTCTGCTTTTTGACCAGATTAAAGGTGTTAAAATTGGGTAGATAGGAAAGTGGGGAAATGGGGGAGCAACCAGGGGGGAGAACAAAGGGAATGCAATATAGGAATGTGCAGGAGGGTGGTAGGAAACAACCATAGCTATCCACTTTTTCAACAGTGTAAAAGGAAAATATGTATAGAATATTAACTGAATTTAGACTGTCACATCAACAGAAAAGGGTGACAACAATGCAATCATGTTGTACAGCCAAATGGACCAAATCAAGTGAGCCACTGATATGATTTAATCACCCCAGAGGAGGGCAGCTGCAGTGGCTGTGGACAGATGGCTAATTGGGGGGACATGCTACAGAACCACCACTGACTCAAAGTGAAGAGTTCCTGTCCACTGTCAGGGATCCAAAGAGCTCAGTGGAAAGTGCACGATAGCATGTGACTGATATTGGTGCTGCTGTTTCAAGAAGGACAAGTATGTCCCAGAAGGAGCTTCCAGGTAGGCTTACCTTATGTGACTTGTTAAATATTTCTTTTATAGTAAAATATTAAGTATGTTTAACAATTTTTTTTTTTTGGGGGGGGACTAGATATAGATTGATTCAGTTAACAACACATTCCGGTTCATTACACATGGGCTTGTGGTGGATGTGCCATCCAAGTTTCTGTTAAATGTGTTGTTAATGGACATATAAATGCCCAAAAGGTTTTCACCCTGTGTTACTGTTATTGTGATGATGTTTTCCTTACATTTTGCTTAATGTCTTCCAAAACCATCCTCCCTAGCAGGTGTGGAGTCATCCAAACATGTTAAGCCAAACATTTTATTTCGGTATTGATGAGTAGTTCACAGAAATATTTATTTTACCCGTATGTGTGATGTGAGCATCAGGACTGTGTGTGTATTGCTGTACCATCTGTAACAGTGGCAACAGTGTTAGTTTGTTAGTGTATATTGAACTGTAGTATTGTAGCTATTCATTTCTTTCCTGTGTTTGTTGCTTATTATCACAGATGATCCTGACAGTGGAAGTGCAGGACTCTTACCTCCTGTATCGTCAGACTCTAATGATAATGATGGTGGGTAAACAGAGGCACAGTTGGAGGGTGTAGAGGTTAAATCTGACACTGAGGTTGACATTCAGCCATCCCCTGTAATTGTATTGGA